>NC_142113.1:30475000-30775000 GCF_056152115.1 Neolamprologus brichardi | reverse complement strand
GGAAGCACTTGCAACTGACCATGCAAAGAGTGCAAGTCATCACAAGGTCGAGATATACCTTATAGGTTAGTCATCAAGTAAAACTGAACCAGCCCATCACTGTAGATGTCTGGTGTACCAAGATGCTGGCTCAGTTGTGGCTCAGCTGTAAGTCTGTTAGACCATTTAACAATTTAATGAGTTAATTTCCTTTACAGATAAATATACAAAAACATAACACCAAGAAAAAAGACAAAATTGACTCACTGAGTAGTAGTGTAATGAAATAAAATGATTGTTTTATCAACATGGAAATGAGAAGGTTTTCTTAAACAAATGAAAACTGCTGGCACTTTTTTTTTTTTTTAGATTAAAGGAACCCTTTAAAAACACATCAGATCTAAATGGGGGAAAATGCTGGATATCTATACTGATGTGGACTGAGTAATGTGTTAGGAATGAAAGGATCCCATATTGTTTGATGGCCATGAAAACGATCAACATGCGGAGGGCTGAATTCAAGGACACATCAAAAATTAAAGGGGAAAATGATGCGTCAGTCTATTTCATTTTGCCAAAATGTAATTGCAAAAACTCTAAATTGTACTTGTGCATGCTCTTAATAAGAAAACAGAGGGTGTCCTGGGGGATCTCCTCCCAGATCTGGACCAAGGTATCACTGTGTTTCTGGACAGTCTGAGTCCAGAGTGGTTAGGCAAATGTGGGGACCAGTCAGTGGTAACTATTCTTCCTCTAGGAACCTGTAAACTCTCGCGATATGAGGCATTAACTTACACCAGGAAGAACCTGGGTCCGACTGCACCAGTGTAAGGTTTGACAAAGGGTGCGAGGATTTCATACCAATACAAATGGCAGTCAGGGTGCCAGTGTCTCTAGAAGTGTGTGCAATAATCCTTGGATATACCTCTCCAGAACATCACTGTACTGCCACCTAACCAGCCGTGCTGAAAGTTGTAACAGGCACCATAACATTCTTGGCTGCTCCTGACCCTTTCACAGGGCGGCAATGATGGACCTGCCAATTCCAGTATTATATGACAAATGCCAATTGGGCTCCAAAGTGTCAGGAAGTGAGCACAGGGTCTACTAGAGGACGTCGGATCATCAGGTCGCCATCATGAAGCCTGTTTCTGGTTAATTGTTCAGAGACATTCACACCAATAGCATACTGTTGGTCATTTTGTAGCTTTGCCAGTCTTCACCCTGTTCCACTTTGCACAAATGAGCAGCTATCGGTCCTGATGATGGGTTACCAACCTTCTATGGCCCTGTCCAGCTCTGAGTTTTAATTTGTGCAGTCCATTGCTTAAAGATCTATTGTGGAGGGTTTTTTTTAGGGGGGGATCACATTGATGATGTAGAGCTCTCAATAACTCCAGAAAACTGGTATGCTTGGCATTACCAGGTTAACAGAATCATCAAGGACCGGGTCATGGCACATCTCATTATCCCGGAGCTTGTTAGTCAGCTCCAGGATAATGAGAGCAGTCAAATCAGTATTTAATGTGTCCATAAATACTAATTTGAAATACTCAGAATATGTTTAAAAATAACAGAACTTTTTTTTTTAAAGAAAAAAAAAGGGAAATACATAAAAAGCTCAATAAGTCTCAAGCCAAGAAACAGAAGAGTTATGTCCTCACATGCTAGTCTATATTTTGTGGTTTTTAATATATTTGATTTCGGTGTGGAAATGCTGTTATTTAGATCACATATTAATCTCAAATTTCCCCTTGCAATAAAAATAAAAACATTTAAGCTTCTTGCATGGGAAACTGTACAAAATATTGTGCCCTTGAGAATGCGTTCAATCTTCCTAATGCTGGACACCAGAATCTACACGCTAATGTAAAGGTTTATCATTTTATCAAGCAAAACCACCACTGTTCACCAGCACTAACCAAGCGCGTTAGCCACGAAAAATTCAACAGAATTTATGTCTTATAACTGCAAACTCTGTGGTTTAACTGCAAATTTTGCAGATATTGTAGAAAAGAAAAAAAAGGGGGGGAAAGGCTTAAAATACCAAATTAACTTGAGGTTTATCACGTTTTGTATGTTGTCAATTTTATTCCCAATGTGTGATTTAACTACACAACCTTTAAAATTTAATGAGCTTGCTGCTTGAACTTTAATGTTTGAGGATGAAAGCTCTGTAATAGATAACAGAAACGTTCCTGTTTTTTCATATTTATATTACATTCCAACCTGGTGTCTCAGCAGTTTGTGAAATACTCACAGCATATATTATATTAATTTGTGTTTCTGTACACAAGTTATCCTGTTTGTGCTTTTTATAGTCTTGAATACACATTTCCTAATATTGTTTTAATTTCCCCGAACACAATTACTCATCTGTCTGGTCTCAAATGTCCTTTTTTACACAAAAGACTGATTGATTATCAAATGTACATCAACGCAATACTATTTCGTCTAATTTGGGGGAAAAAAGGAAAAAGGAGAACCCATCACAATCAGCAAGACAAGCAGGGAGACTTTTTCATCAAATATTGTTCCAGTAGAAAGTGGGCGTAGAGGAGGGTGACAGACTGTGTGGGCTTTTGTTTACACAATTAAACCCTGACAGGGATCGTGCGAGGGAGAGGCCGGTCGATTTAGCACAAAGTGTCCAATTTGCTACTGGGGGAAAATAAGTAGCTTAAAAGCATATGAAGTTGCACTCTGTCGGATGGTTCTGTGTTGTTTGTTGGCACGCTGTAATTACTCTGTCTGGACTTTATTGCACCGAGCATCCAGAAGATGAAAAGGGAAGCGAGAGGAGTGAAGGCAGAGTGCAGATTGAGTCAAAGGGCGAATGAATGTTCCAGACTGTTATTTACAGCAGCAAGGCCTGAAATCATGTAGTGTGTCAGTGTGAAGTGGACCTTGTGTCCTTGTTATTATTAAAATATGGCTATCTTGATGAAAACCGCCACATGCTAATGGCTCAAATGATTATGAACAAATTACAAGTAATTGGGGAAGAAAGTAAACTTGCATCATTAGAGCTGAACTGTAAAGAGCAAAGGCTTTCTCACACTGCTATGAGATATAAAGACAGCTGAAATGTTACTTTTTAAAAATTTATTTATAAGAAAACAATTGTTATTCTTTTCGGGTGACCAAAATTGCCAAAATTAACCAAAGTCAGAAATTGCAGTGCGGTTGAACAATTGAGCATGTTATCATTTATTCTTAGAAATTGTGAGAATGTTTTTGTGTTAATTTTAACACAATTAGTTAATACAATAAAAATGTTCAATAGCAAAAAAAAAATGACAGATTAACTACATTTGTACATCTGTAAATTCTCTTTCTTCCCTGGCTGGTAGCTACATCTTCAACATCCTTTGTGCACTGTATCTACTATCCGAGCCCGTTCTCACTCCCGAGTCGTAACATGCCAACGTTTTTGTCACGTCCCGCGGCGTTCCTGATGAATGCAAAAGGAGACCTTCGGCGTTCTTATGGTACGCGGCGGGTTATGGCTGAAATCCAGTGCAATGACGCTCCCGCGGTAATAGACGTTCCAGCCCTGTATTCCAGCCCTAAACCTAACCTTATCCCTAGCCCTAACCATAACCTTTTTCCTGATCTTAACCAGGACTTTAATGATGTTAAATAGCGTGTTTCTAAGCGATTTGAAGGAAAAGAGCGAACATGTGTAGATTGAGTCCATACGGTTCTCATATTTCCTCATTTTTCCGAGGTCGTCATTTAGGAACGTGGTGGGTAGCCGAAAACGTAATATGTTGACGATTTGTCACCTAGCCTAAAATGTGACGCTTTGGGAGTGAGAACGTGTTGACTATCCAGAGTGGGAAGGTTTAGTGCAAATACTTCATCACTGTGCTTAAGTTGAATTTTCTTGTATCTGTATTTTACTTCAGTATTTATTTTTCTAACAACTTTTTTCTTTTACTCCCTAAATTTTTACACAAATGTACTTTCTACTCCTTACATTTTCGATAGCAACTTCTTGCTTTAGGTTCGGCAGTGTACATTACAGCATTTATACTCAGGGGTTAAAGTGAGCCTAGCAATTAGCTAACGCTACAGAACAGGATCCAGCATTAAGCGAGTAATGTTTTTTAACTGTCAGGTCATTTAAAATGCTTTATGTTTACTTTGTATTATTCAAACGTTGCATGAAAATAGACTTTATTTTGTATTTCACTTGCTGGGCCAACGTCCTCATTGTGGTTTGACAGCGTTTTAGTAGATAAAGGTGAATGGCTTGGACATGAATTAAGCTGCAGTTTGCGGAAGACCTTGAAGGGGACTGGCGGCGGGTCCTGGGCCTCGCAGATCCCCATGTAATAAATAGATGTGAAGAAGTTAAAGAATTAAAAGGGGAGAGAGGGTGGGGCACAGAAACAAGAACAAACAGCTTGTAGAACTGGAGGAAGATATATAGATAAGAACAGGAAAGAGCGTGTTTGGAGGCGTGATCCCGCTCCTGAAATCCAGATACTTTATCTCCAAGAGATAAAAAAGGTTAGTTTGCTCTGCTATGGTGAATATATTGTAAAACAGTGTGTTAGATAGTGGCTGTGGTCCTCATGGTTAGTGTTGGGTTACATCAAGTGTAGAGGACTAATTTAAGATGATACTTAGTTAAATTCACTGAATTCCAACTGATTACCATATGTATACTGTCTAGCACACAGACAATACGCAGCATACTGTTAGTGTAAGAAATATAACAGCCGGGATAGCTTGAACCTGCTGACATCTTGTTGAATTCAGTTGCGTAAATTTATAAAGAACAGCAGGTCAGCTGATCACAGCCTGCACACTAAGAAAATTTGCTGGAGCTCACAATAAAACTTTTTGTGCCTCTACGCTGCAGTCTTGGGGTTCCTCCACATGTTAGATCTCACGTTAACCCCTGACTGTTCTCATTTTCTTGTTTAAAATGCTTCTATTCTACATAACAGAGTATATTCATTAGAATATAGATTTGAATAGCATTTATATTCCCATGTACTAATATTATTTTATTATTATATTAAGATGGTAAAAAGTTCATTTGCAATAATATACATGCTATAATTTTTTAAGAACTACTTTTTACTTTCTTACTTTAATACATTTCAGAGACTGTGCTTTTTCACTTGAGTAAAGAAGTTGATTCAGTACTTTTACTAGAGTATCTGTACTGCTACTTAAGTACAGAATGTCTGTACTTTTGCCACCTCTGCTACTATCCCTTCTCTGCACATGCCCAAACCATTTAAGCCTCTCTAAATTGTCTCCATATTGCTAAACTCAAGCTGCCCCTGTAGTATACTCATTTCTAATCTCTTTTGCCCCGATCACAGCCAACGAAAATTTGAGCATCTTCAACTCTGCCACCCATTGTCTTGCTTGTACGGTCTTTAATTCCTCTCTTCTCCAGAGCATACCTCCACCTCTTCAGACTCTCTTCCACATTATCCTTTACTCTTGGTACAGTAACACAGTGTTGTTTGTGACTATCATAGTCCATGGACACTCCTGGCTGACCTCCTCAGTCAGCCTGTCCATCAGCATCGCAAACCTGAAGGGACAGAGCCAATTCCCTGATACGATCCCTTCAATCCAACTGTCTTTCTTACCACACCTCACAACTATTTTGTTGTCCTTAAACATGTCTGTCTGTGAAGGTTCTCAGTCATCCAGGTCATCGTAGTCAAAGGAGCTTGCAAAGAAAAGCGTCTGGACTTCTTTAAGTTACTTGAAGACGTTTCACCTCTCATCCGAGAAGCTTCTTCAGTTCTAAGGTCAAATGGTGGGGAGTCCCAGATTTAAACCTAGTGGGAGTATCCCCCCACAGAGGGACAAAAGGACCCCCATCTTAAGGATAAAGGACACTCTTTCGAGGATGCCAATGTTCACATTTTGGACAGAGAGGACAGATGGTTTGAAAGAGGAGTGAAAGAAGCATCTATGTCCACTGTGAGCGACCATCTTTGAACAGAGGCGGTGGTTTACGACACCAACTGTCTGCCATCTATAATCCAGTTTTGAGTTCCCTCCCCAGACGCCTTAACGCCCACTCACATCTTGGTGACATTCTATAGAGCCACCATAGAGAGCATCCTAACGTACGGCATAACAACATGGTATGCAGGGTGCTCAGTTGCAGACAGGAAAGGACTGCAGAGGCTCATCAACACAGCCCAGAAGATCACTGGCTGCTCTCTGCCCAGTCTGGAGGCCATTGCAAACTCCCGATACCTCAGCAGAGCTGGCAACATCATTAAGGACTACTCTCACCCCAGTAATCAACTGTTCGAACTATTACCGTCAGGCCGACGGCACAGGTCACATAAAACCAGGACAAACAGATTCAGGGATAGCTTCTTTCCCAGAGCTATCACCGTAGTAAATAAGCACAAAACAATTAAACCTGCTTAACTATACTTGCCATTGTCACTATATTATGCTGCTATTCATACTATCATTATATTATGCTGCTATCCT
Organism: Neolamprologus brichardi; assembly: GCF_056152115.1. Classification (NCBI taxonomy): domain Eukaryota; kingdom Metazoa; phylum Chordata; class Actinopteri; order Cichliformes; family Cichlidae; genus Neolamprologus; species Neolamprologus brichardi. The sequence goes on along the minus strand of NC_142113.1, from coordinate 30,768,532 downwards.
GTATATATTGTACTTATTATTGTCTGAGTACTTCGGTTGTTTTATTGTACTTTTTATATTTTACATTTATATTTATTTTGCATTTTGCACCAAGGGAGTGGCACTCCAATTTCGTTGTACTTTGTACAATGACAATAAAGGCTATTCTATTCTATTCTATTCTATTCTATTCTTGGGCCATCTGACCTCAGGAATTTGCATGATTTGCAAATTTGCATGACAAACTCCCGACACTCTGGCTGATTGGGACCCACACCCAGTTTCACACCTTGGCTCAGGCGATTAGAGGATCATCAGGGGGTCCTGTTGTCCCTCTGCGGGTGGAAACTCCCACTAGGTTTAAATCTGGGACTCTCCACCATTTGACCTTAGAACTGAAGAAGCTTCTCGGATGAGAGGTGAAACGTCTTCAAGTAACTTAAAGAAGTCCAGACGCTTTTCTTTGCAAGCTCCTTAAACATGTCCTTCACCACCTTGCATAATAACCAGTCTACCTCCCTGAGGTACCTCACAACCCCCATTTCAGTTCTTTAATAAACAATGTGGCTTGCTGTGCAGGTAACTGTAGTAGCAGCCTATTAATGAAGAACAACTTCTAGCTCACAATCTCTGTTTAATGCAAACATGACGTCTGTTGATGTGTATTTCAGGAACAAAGCTAAGGATGCTCGTATTTTGTACATCAATAAAAGAAAAGACAAAGAAAAGATTACTTCCTGTTCTAGAAATTCCACATATTACTATATCTTCTTTGTCCTTGAAAGAATGAATGAGGGAGAAAGTTACGGAGACCAAAACAGCAAAGTCATGGCAGCAAGCATGCACGGACAAGTTGGCCTCACACAATGGCTGCATCATCACCTGTTGTCACATTGTCCTCATTGCTTAGCAGCAGAGCTGCCTGTCCCCTGCTTCCTGATCTGCTCAGTTTGTTTCATTCAGCTCAGCAGCGGGGAGGATCTCCCACTGCACCCCGAGCTGAGTACCATTATGTAGTTTGGCACTGCAGAGCTTGTCACACCAGTCAGAACCCACAGTGGTACAGGTGGGTTAATTGGTTCTTGGCCCCAGCAGAGTACCTTCAACCATGAGAACAGAAATAAAAATACTGATATGGGCAATAATATGCTGCAAGGCACTCACTTTCTCTCTCGTTTTCTCTCTCAGTCATTCAAATATCACTGTTCTATATAGATGGTATGGCAATGCAATCAAATACCTTAAGCATAAGTCAGTGAAATTAATCATCTATAATATGCAGAGAATTACAAATACATCCATTCTCCACTCATCATTCTCTTTAGTGCTTAATAGTGGTCAGCATTACGGTGGAGCTATATTAAAAGTTATGGCTGTCCCACATCCTGCTAATGATTCAAAAAATCTAAGTAATGGAATTCTCCTTGTTTTTACATCTTCATATGAACTCGGTCTAGGCTGCATTTGAAAATGGAAAGTTATATAAAAAGTTATTTATTTGGTAGCAGGAGCTTTCATCCCTGCTCCATATCTAACTAATGAGCTTGATTTATAGTCTAGACAGCGAATAGACTGAAGACTCCGTCGGAGTACGGGAATTGAAAACCAAAATGTTTAATGGTTGTTTCCAGCTTCTCCTCTGATCAGATGCAGCTGGCTGTTGCTTTAAGCCTCCACTGTGCAAAGGGAAAATTCTATGAACTGGACATAAAATAACTGAAGAAAGTAAAGATTTATTTTACATCAGAAGATTCTGCAAACACAAAAGCCAAGGAGGCATATTTATATGAACTCATTCTGACATTTAGCTCAGATGAATCAAACTGAAATATACATTTTGACTAAGCGCTCACTTATGAATTGCTTTTTGTGCATTTATTTATTTTTAAACATTTTACATTACTCTCTTTCTTCTGAAATATGTTGCTTCAGAAAAATTCTCCATTGTGGTTTTGTCATGATAAAATTTTAAACTAACAAAAACTGTCCATCCATCCATCGTCTTTAGCTTTATCTGGGGCCTAAGCAGAGAAGCCCAGTCCCCCCTCTCCCCAGCCACCTCCTCTAGCTTATCCGGGGGAACATGTTCCCAGGCAGCCCGTTCTCACTCCCGAGGCGTAACATGGCGACGTTTTGTCACGTGCCGCGGCGTTCCTGGGGAACGCGAAAGGAGACCTTCGGCGTTCTTATGGTACGCGGCGGGTTATGGCCGAAATCCAGTGCAATGACGCTCCCTCGGTAATAGACGTTCCAGCCCTGTATTCCAGCCCTAAACCTAACCTTATCCCTAGCCCTAACCATAACCTTTTTCCTGACCTTAACCAAGACTTTAATGATGTTAAATAGCGTGTTTCTAAGCGATTTGAAGAAAAAGAGCGAACATGTGTAGATTGAGTCCATACGGTTCTCATATTTCCTCATTTTTCCGAGGTCGTCATTTAGGAACGTGGTGGGTAGCCGAAAACGTAATATGTTGACGATTTGTCACCTAGCGTAAAATGTGACGCTTTGGGAGTGAGAACGTGTTGTCCCAGGCCAGCCGAGAGATATAATCTCTCCAGCGTGTCCTGGGTCTGCCCCGGGGCCTCCTCCCGGTGGGACATGCCCGGAACACCTCACCCAGGAGGCATCCTTGTCAGATGCCCGAACCACCTCAGCTGGCTCCTTTCGATGTGGAGCAGCAGCGGCTCTACTCTGAGCCCCTCCCGGATGGCCAAACTTCTCACCCTATCTCTAAGGGAGAGGCCAGCCACCCTTCGGAGGAAGCTAATTTCCGCCGCTTGTATCCGCGATCTCGTTCTTTCGGTCACTACCCACAACTCGTGGCCATAGGTGAGGGTAGGGACGTAGATCGACCTGTAAATTGAGAGCTTCGCTTTTACACTCAGCTCCCTCTTCACCACAATGGACCAGTGCAGCGTCCGCATCACTGCGGCCGCAGCACCAATCCGTCTGTCGATCTCCAGCTCCCTTCTCCCATCACTCACGAACAAGACCCCGAGATACTTGAACTCCTCCACTTGGGGCAGGAACTCATCCCCGACCTGGAGTGGCCACTCCACCCTTTTCCGAACTGTTAACAAAAACTGAAATGAGAAAAAATGTTGGAGTCCCTTTTAGCAACGCAATACAACACAGATGGCATCAGTCTGTTTAAGTGACAACATGCTGTCATTCAGGCACAGACAAGTGGCTCAGGACTAGCACCATCCACTGATGAGAAATTAAATCTGATGGCACTTTAATAGATAATGTAATAAAGAATGTCAATTTTTCTTGTCCTGCAATATGATGTTCCTCCCAGCAGGCCGAGGAGCTTCTCATTCACCAGCATCACACCACAGTCCTGCCTACATGCTCCATGCACATATTATTTTTCTTTGTTCACGTCATGCTCTCGTGCATGAAGGTGTTGGTAAAGCTGCTGGTGCAGCATCTCATTGTAGATGAGGACCTAGCATTACCACAATTTATGGATTTATTCAGTGTTATTGAGTTGCAGGAATTTCAAATGCATTGTTTTAAACAACCCAACCAATACCAATAATAGTTATATTGCTAAGTACTGATGGTTGCTGTGATAATTGGAGAAGCCACATCCTAAATTTAGTTGTAAGAAAACATCCACGGTCTAAACTTTATTAAATTGATCAAACATAAACTGATGTGCTGCATGTGTAAATGAATGTTACTCTCTCACTTTGGAAATGCTAAGTGATAGATTGTCATGCAGCTCAATACTTCAGGTATGCAGGCAGCCAGGCTTTCTGAAAAAATAAAAATGAGACCTCCTCTGTGTTGACAATAATCATTACCAGTGAGCTTGGTAACCTGATCTCGTCTTCAACCCAGTAAAACACTTCACTGGAAAGTCTTAAAACTTGAGAGATGTTCAGGGATTTTAGGGAAGGCTTTGTGTGCACCTCCAGCAACAAAAGGCACACAAAGTACATTGCTGTTAGCACTTGGTGTTGTTTATGGACTAGCATTGGTTTCTACCAGTATTATGGACTAGCATTTGGGAGCTTCTTCCTGCATCTGGGGAAGGAAGCCAGTTTGACACACTTGTTATTCAGATGAGTGGCTTCGATGTCTCTGTGCACTCAATTTTGGCAACTTGGCAGAGACTCAAGTTGTGTCTTCCACCAAAAGCTGGTTGAGTTTTGTTTTTTTGGTTTTTTTTATTTTTTTTACCTCAAGATGTAATCTTCTAAACTCTAACCCGCTAATGTGATGGCATACATGCTGCAAGCAGCAAGGTTTAAGCAGTGATGCACACTCATATCCATCAAAATCAAACCAAATGACTTCAAGTCACTTTTAAAATGGGATATTGTAATGAAAGCGACGTGTTTAATAGCAGCGCTGCAAGCCACCATCATGTAAGAACCATATGGCACAGTTTATGTTAGGGATGATATGGCGAAAGGCTTTCACAACAGGTGCTGTGGCAGCCCCTTAAGTATCCAATACTTCAAACTCCTGGTCCCTGCAGTTAGAGTTAAACAGTGTGGTGAAAACAAAGATGAATGAAATATTTGGTGTGCCAATGGGACGTCGGGCAGTCTGGGATCATACATAGATAGATAGGATAAGGAAGATTTGAATGTAATATGTCAAAAACAGTGATGGAGGGGGGAAAAGTAATCATAGGGAAGAATGATTGTTATGCTGTGGAGAGGTAGACAATAAAATCTAGGAATGGAAGGTGATTGTAAAATAGTGTTTTATTTTCTCTATTTCAGCATTTCGGTAAAAGTAACAGTCGTACAGGATTTATTTGCTCCAAGTTGGCATGAAAGTTTCAGTTTCACTGGAGAGACCAGCACAGAAATAAAAGCGTATATATTTTTTCATTTCTTGTTATTTTTCTTCCTGTTCCACACAGTGACATGTTAATGTACTCTTACTGCAACTGTGAACACCGGGTAGCTACAAATGTAGCAATAACAAATGTAATGTGCCTTTCTGTTTCTTTCCTGAACTGTAAAAAAAAGGATTTTTAAACATATAGTCAGTGTTGGGAAGGTTACTTTTAAAATGTATTCCATTACAGATTACAGATTACATGCCCCAAAATGTATTCTGTAACGTATTCCGAATACTTTGGATTACTTAATATATTATCATGCTGTTTACAACTACATGAATGTACTATTGCTGTGATTTATTACTGTTACTGAAGGTTCGCGGCTCCGAACCGTAGTAAAGGGACCTCTGGCTAATACGTCGGGTTCTGTGTCGGCTCGTAGCTGAAAACTAGCTTTACTTTGTTGTCTGGGTCAACTTTGCTAGCAGAGACAGAGAGAGGCGTTGAAAGGCTGCTCCAACGGAACTTATTGTTTTTGGAGGAAAACACGAACACGGTGTACAGTCGAGTCTTAATAGCTTACTTACAACTGGGCTCGTCAGGCACTCTTCTTGGCTGCAGTGGTTATTATTATATTTACATGCTTCCAGCTCCCGTTTTTGCTCGATGACAGCTTGTACTTTTCCTTTTTCTCCCTCCCTCGCTCACAGACACATAACGTGTATGGCAGTCCATTCTCCCTGCAGCACGGACTACACTGCCTATGATGCTACATTCTTTAGAGCTATACCGGTAGCATTCTGCCTATTAGCTTAGCACAACAACAACAAAAAGGCCTCTCTCACCCAGGAAACACGCAGAGAGAGAGCGTCACCCTGTAACCATGGCAACCGTAACGCTGCCACCTGGAACAACAGAACGTAGCTGTCAAACAAAACCCAAACAGTCCTGACCCGCCACAATATGAAACAGGGAAGTACCGCCGTGTAATCCATTTATTTCAACAAAGTAACTGTATTCTAAATACCACCTTTTTAAACGGTAACTGTAACGGAATACAGTTACTCATATTTTGTATTTTAAATACGTAACGGCGGTACATGTATTCCGTTACTCCCCAACACTGCATATAGTTCACAAAAATCATCATCCCTACAAAGTGAGGGAGTCTGTAATCAGTTCTATTTGTCTATTTGTTTGTTTGTTTGTTAGCCAATCTAGGTGGTCATTTCCCCCCCAAGGCTTAGAAAGCTGTGGATGTTAGACTGCTAAGCATTGTTAGCACCCATGTCAAAGTTGACCTTGGAAAAAAAATTCAGTCAGCCATATAAAAGGGTATGGGGAGAGCTGAACAACACACACACACACACACACACACATCAGAATGATGCAATAATAGGCTAATGTCATCATATTGTACTGAAAACAGGTTGACGTTAGAATGTTGTATTGAAAAATATCATAAAACATCAACTTGTATAGTGTTATGTACGAGTGTTAATAGTTCAAAATAATCTCAATATCAGGGATACATACCCTCACTGACAACACACAGAGTCAAGAGTCATAAAAGGTGTGTGAAAGCCATCATTTAGAATAATCTAAAACATTAACTTTCGGCTCACAGGATTTACTTACACTAAATACTTTGGTGTGAGCATATTGCATGTTGTATTAATTGCTGATATTAAATTGGCCATAGGTGTGAATGGTTTGGTTGGTTTTGTCTCATCAAAAAGGCTGATTTCTACTCCTTTATTTTAAGTAAAATATTGTGTCAATGTAAATATTTTGAACCAGATAATTAACACACAAAGTAAAGACAACTCCTTTCAGAGTCAGACACTTCCATATGTCTTCAGCTTCACCTGACACTCCTGATTAATACCCTGGTGCACTACTGTAAAGTGGTTGTGCCCATGTTGCCCACCCTTGCCTGTTCATCTGCCAAACTTGTGTACTTGTTGGCCTTGTACTTTGTTTGCTTTTCTGTCTGTTATGAACGTTGTTTGATTACTCTACTTATAAACTTGGACTTTAGCCAACTGTTTTTGACTCATGTTTCTGGGTTTGTCAGATGATTGAATCTTCACATTAATATGCACAAGCTGATTTTATCAGGGCTCTGACCGCAAGCTCAACATTGGGGAGTGACACCATTGACTTTTTTTTTTTTTAGCACAGAGCTTATATTTGGATAGCAGGTGCTAGATTAGTATTTGACTTCAGCAATCACAGGGCAACCTCATGGGTTAGCAATGTGCTTAAACAGGCTGCAAATGCACATCTTTTATTACGTTTATTTAAAGTTGATGATGTTTGTTATGCTGCTGGAATCAGCCATCAGAAGATGGGTTCACTGTGGTCATAAAGGGATGGAGATGGTCAGAATAAAAACTTGTGGATGCTGTGGCATTTAACTACTAACCACCTTTGGGTATTAAGGTGCCCAAAGGGTGCCAAGAAAATACCCCCCACACCATTACACCACCCACAGCCTGAACCATCAATACAAGGCAGAATGAATTTGTGCTTTCATGTTTAAAATTCTGACCCTACTATATGAATGTCCCAGCAGAGACTTATCAGTCCAAGCCATATTTCCCAGTTTAATATTGTCCAATTATGGTGAGATTGTGTACACTGTCAAATGAGTTTTCTGGTCTTTGCTCGCAGGTGCGGCACTCGGTGTGGTCTTCCATCTGCTTCAAAGTTCAACATATTGTGTCTTCCGAGATGTTGTTCTGCACGCCTTGGTTGTTACAAGTGATTATATAAGTTACATACCTATCAGCTTGAACCAGTGTGGGGACCCCCTCTGATCACTGGAACCAAAGGACATTTCTGGCCAGAGAACGTGAGCTTAATCAGTGTTTTTCTTGTTTTTAGACCTTTCTCTGTAAACGTTAGTGTTGCTTAGGTCACGAAACAGTAGATCAGTCCCTGCTTGAACAGCAGAGGTCATTCTGACCATGTCTACATCCCTAAATGCATTGACTTGCCATATCAATGCATGTGACCAGTTGATTAGACATTTGTGCTGGCACAAAGTCATTATGAATGTCTAGTCATACGATGACAATTTCACTGATTTGTGGGGAAAATAACATGTATAGGATATATTACTGTAAAAGAAAAGGTGAACAGCCAGCATTGTCAAATACACAAGTTAACCCTTTAAGACCTACCATAGAACCAAGTTCGCCAGAGCTTATATCATATTTTTACATGCTGTGGAGCCATTTTTGGGAGCATTTCAAGTTGCTATACATCAATACAACCATTATAGCCCAAATTTTAATAATATGTATGCATTAAGTGCATAGTAATTACATAAATTGCAAAAAAGTGCAATAAACTACAAAAAAATTGAAAATCGTTTTTTTTTTTTAACATATATTTCTAGTTAGAGAAATTTAAGAGGCTTATCCCTCAAAACTGTAAATACAAAAAAGTTGCACAAAATAGTTTCCCACCACAGGAAATTTATTTTGAGTGTCTTCATAGTTTTATTTTTGAAATACACCAATTTTTATATACTGCAGGAAAAATGAAAATAAATATTATACTGCAAATTTGGAAAAAAGCAGCATATGCATCAAAATAAAGTATTTCCAGCAGTGCAATATGAGTCCTAAGCATCCCAGAAACGACACAGAAAGTCATAAAGTCAAACATAACTTTTAAAAACACCAGTATAGGCTCATGAGGCCCTGATGGTAAAAAAGTTCCACGAAAATGACGTCACTTCCGGTTTTGGGCAGGTCATGGCGAACATGCGATAGTTCGTGCTGTGTAGGAAGTGTTATGAACAGCTGATCAGATCTGCAAAGCGTGTTTCTGGAATATTATGTTTTTGTTGCTGCAAGTGCTTTTTCTGCAGTTTTTGCAAAGCTATACGTGGAAGGAAACTGTGACCGAGGACAAGCTGATGGCATAAGATGTAAGTACAACTCCTCCGGTTTCAAATGCAAAAAAAATTATTGCGCTAGCTCACGTGGTTGCAGAGCTACCGGGATTTTAAAATAGTTACACAAAACTGAGCATGCCCGCTCCGACCGGTTTTAAAGGGTTAACAGAAGCCAACCAATTCTAATCCTCAGATAGCTGAAAATGACAAATTTAAAATGGAAGTGTCTATAGTTAGGGTGAGTCTAAAAATGTAAGCTCAACTTGTGGTTAAAAACAACACCAATTAGCCACTCCAACGAGCATGCTGTCTTCATTAAAAGCTGCATCTGTAGCTCAGCCTTGTGGGGAAGAGCACAGATCAAATGGCAGACCACAAGGAGTGAAAAAGCATCCGAGGAGCATGTATTTAAAATTACACACTGGAATAAATAATAGATTATTCTCCAGCACACGCTGCATAATGTTTTGCTTCTCTTTCAACAGCATTTATACAAATTCATAACCACCCATCTCATACACGCAACCCATAAAGGTATTCTGTAACGGCGCTCCCTCGATTTAAAAACACGTCAACACTCTCCTGTAAATTTGCTTCCTCTATCACCCTTCAAGCTTCTGACCCAAGGGTGAACTCTTGTCCTTAGAGTGTATTTCTGTGTGTATTAGCGACAGCACAAGATTCCTCTGAACAGTGTGTATAGTAAATGTTTGTGTGCGCGCCTCACACCTTTCTCTTCCAGTACAATGCCTCGAGTTGTAATGTATATTTCATGCTTTGTTGGCCACTGCTGCACATCAACCCTCAGCTGCCATCAAACATTCATACTGCAGAAGCGCATTTACATATCAAGGGACCCCGCTCAGCTAAATCTAGCTGGAGCAAGTACCTCTCCTTCCTCGTCCTGTTATCGCTCTCTCCGTATGTTTCATGTCTTAGCCCGGCTTTTCAGCTCCCTGCCACTCCCCCACCCTCCTCACACGCACACTCACTCTTTCACACTGTTTTGTTCTAATCCTCTTTTGTTAAAAGCCTCTTTGTCTTTCTTTTTGTGGCCATTACTCATTCTTTCTTTCATTGTTATAAAACTTTGGGAGAAGCAAAGAACTGCACATGCTGTCCTCTTGGATAGGCAGAAACCCCGTGGCTAAATTGGTTTAATATATGTGAAAGTACAAATGAATGAATGAATGCAGCTTCGGTGGAGCCCATTCTTTGCAGTAAGCGTGAAGCTGTCCAGAAGTGCAGCTTTAATGCTGCTACTAATGGAGCATAGTTTTGGCTCCAGCAGGCCACAAAGTCAAGCTCAGCATTTAATATGAAGCCAATTCAACAGACCCAGGATGTATGTTCTTTTTCTATGAGTAAAGTGGTTACTAAGGTGGCTGTCAACTCACTAAGTTAAATCAGAGTTTCCTAATCAAATCGAAATTGTTTTAAATGAAAAGTCTCCTTCTGGTATGTGTAACCAGTGGTACTGGGTGATTTTATGCTCTCTGCGCACTGGCCTGTGAAAAGCCATTATCCTGATTCAGGTTTGAGTGAGCGTGATCCGTGTGTTTTATGATGTGTTTAAAATCGAAATCTAAAACTTGTCAGTGTTGCATGGAATACAGATATGATCATTTCCTGGTGTCTCTTTTTACTTTATTGTATTTTATGTCCTATTTGGCCTTGAATGGCCAGTACATGAACGCACATTAAAGCGTTTTGTTAGGGAAGGACTATTATTTCTTTTAATTATTTGGCTTTTTGCTATTTCCCTATAGCAACACGCACACACACACACACACACACAGAGAGACATCAAGGTATGACATTATGAGTCTTCATCAACCCTGACAGTGTGCTGTGGTCTAGTGAAGTCTGGCACTTGACCGTTCAGGGAAGTTTTTGTAGGGAAAGTGGGCTAAAAACAATATTAGGCAAGTGGTCATCATGTTATGCCTGATCGGTGTGTGTGTGTATATATATCTATATCTATATCTATATCTATATATCTATATCTATATCTATATATCTATATATATATATATAGATATAGATAGATATAGATATAGATATATAGATATAGATAGATATAGATATATATATGTAGAGAGAGATAGATATATATAGAGATATAGATATAGATATATATATATATATAGAGATATAGATATATAGATATAGATATATAGAGATAGAGATATAGAGATATAGATAGATATAGATATAGATATCGATATAGATAGATATAGATATAAATATAGATATAGATATAAATATAGATATAGATATAAATATAGATATAAATATATATATATATATATATATATATATATATATATATATATATATATATATATATATATATATATATATATATATATATAGAGAGAGAGAGAGAGAGAGAGAGAGAGAGAGAGATAGATATATACAGCTAGGACTTTGGGAGTATATTTGGGTGAATGGGGAATTTGATGCGGTCTATTTTTGAAATACATAACATTTATTATCAAATTGAAAGTTAGGTAGAGTCGAGTTTAGCTAGTCAGTGGGCAGGATTTCTGTTGAGATGTGTGAATGAAATAGTCAGAAACAAAAATCAGCCCCTGAAAACAAACAAACCGGAAACAAATCAATCATTCGAAATGCTGCAGAGTTTATCAAAAAATGTATCTTTTGGTTTGTGGTCGGGTTGTGAAGCCTGTCACACATAAGCAAAGGTGTCATACGAACACCTCGGCAGGCTGAGGATCTACCATAATGCCACAAGCCCTGCACTTTTTTTCTTTCAGTATGCCCACACTTGTTTCAGCTCTACTTCCTGTCACTTTTTTTTTCCAGACTTGCCTCCACACCGGCATTTCTGTCACGCCATTTCCCTCTGTGTCCCACTATTTTTCAACACCTTTTCAACATGTACATTCAAACTATGTGCATGAAGACATGAATGATACACTGTCCTTAGGATATCTGTCCATGTTACAGTACATCTCGCTGTCTCTCTCTGCAGGTGTGGATGTCTCATGGTTGAATGGAGGACATCACTTGCTGCAGGGCAGGACACATTGACAGGAAATGTGTGCTCTACAAGCTCCCCTGTGGCATTAGACTGTGGAGGGATGTGGATGTGAGTCTAGCTATTCTTTTTCTAAAGTGTCCACTCTTTGTGACGCCAGAAAAAACAGCATCCAATAATTAAATAAATAAGAGAATAATGGTAAGCATATCATTCTGAAAAAGTGCTGTAAAAGTGGAAGTTGGTTTACAGTAGATTTTTTTTTTCTAATGTCTTTCAAAGACTAAATTTTAGAACATCAGAAACCATCTGCAATAAAGCTTCAGTAATATCTACATGTTCCTCATAGTACAGCCAATGGCATTTTTCACATCAGCAAATATTTAGCGCGGAGACATTCTTATTACAGCAATTTCTTAATCCCATAGACTGTAAATAATCAGCATATCTGCAGTACAATCGCCCACTGGTATGTGAAATCTAGACCTAATTGCACACTGGAATTTTGAAGCTGTGCAACATCACGACTAAAAAACCTGGGATGTACTGCATCCTCATATTGCAACATGTTAATCAGAAGATAGGCCAACCATAAAGTGTCCTCTGCTCTAATCTTGCTTTTGGCTTTTTGTTTAGTAAAGCAGGTATAATCCACTTTCACATGGACTTAACTTTTCATCCCATTTTATATACAGTTACTGCATATTCCCCAATTGCAATATATTATGAGGTATATTCAGTCATTTGAGAAGTGTACCTAACCTTGAACACCTTTTGATTTTAAAAATATCCCTCAACAGTCTCACCTTAATGACTGTGTCAGTGTTTCTGTGCATGTTTCTGACACTGGGGTATCTCTGTGTTCATTACTTACATATGTTAATGTCTTTTTATTAAATTGCAGGTGTAAACATCCAGTAGCTTTCAATCAGCAATGCAGAAAATAGCTTTTCATTTATTGTATATAAACTGTATACCAGAAAATCTGTATTGTTCAAACACAGGGATGTGACGGGAGCTTCGACAAAACATATTAAAACTAAATAATAGCAACAGTGGGTTGTTGTTGTTTTAGCCACAATTTCAACTTAAGCATTGAGTGTATGTGTGGTATATGTACTGTGGAGTTCCTGAAGGTGCAAACAGAAAGAAACTCAGGATCAAGGATTGAAGAGAGAAAGAAGACATAGACCAGCCATAAATTGGCCATAAAAGTTGAGCTCCAGCTTCATCGCATAACTGCATATCAGCCAAGCTAAAGAGAGTGCAGTGTCTAAGTTTGAGGGCAACACATCAGGTCAGGAGCATGCTTGACATTCACAGGGTTGTGCATGTCCCCAAGGGTCCGACTGTCAACGCTGAGCTCTGCTGTGATGTCCCGAGGTCTTGGAGGGAGAGAGTTTGTGCAGATGACCTGAGCTGCGCTATATGTCATTGTGCATGCAGCTAACCAAAATAAAAAGGTTGGATTCTTTGTCCATAATTACCCCTTAACATCTGTCCTTTGTGCCAGATTTAGCAACTTCATCTCTCATTCATCAAAAGTGAATTCAAGCTGAAGGGTATCTGCCTTAAAACAGCAGAGGAGGTCTAGTGCACATGATGGAAAACTGCAACTGTAAGTGGTTAAGATGACCTATTTGGGAAGCGATCTAATTATATGATGCGACTGAAGGAACCTTTCACCTGGAGATGATTTTTAAGCAAAGAAAAAGAATTTGTGTTTGCACCTGATGAATGATAAAAACAAGCAGTTAACAAACAATAAAATTAAAAGTTGTCCGTGCAATTAAATGCGACCAAAATCACATTTCCTCTGCTGATGTTATAATTTTTTTCAAATAATGTATCCATTTTTAGAGCATTTACTGATTTGCAGTGCATTGTAGTGCATTTTTCCCTCCTTTGGACCTCTCTTGTTAGTGACTGCTTGTACCATTGCAGATTGTATGATGGGAACGTACTGGGTGAATTCTGAATGTGCAGTAAGGGCAGGAGAAAACACTTGAAGCTACATCATTTTCTTCTCTTTGCTCTTCCCCAGGCCACCTGAAAACCAAACAACAGTTAGAGGGTGTATATGAAGGGAGCTGAAAAAGAAATACTCTGAAGCCTTTGGTGTAGAAAGGCAGAAAATAGCTTAGGAGAGACACTTGGGCACGTACCTGACCCAGGCAGTTTTAATACACCTGTAGCGAGTCGCTCTGTGGGTTAAAAGATATAGATTCACAACTAAACATTTAGTGTGCACCAAACATGATACTGATCAGCAAGCTAAAAACAAGTGTACTTATAGTGTTAGGGGGACACGAAGGGCATGGAAAACAGCAGCAGGCTGAATAACCAACAAGGAGAGTGCCATGCTATGTACTACAGGGCCACAGACTCAGCGGTGTTGAGCTGCAGGGTCCCAGTCACTGCCTCTCAAGGCCAGATAGAGGTGAAAAGAGAATTATTCAGTGTTGCTTTCTGAGTAGCTCATGGTGGAGTGAGAGCGAGCCTGAAAAGAACCAGGGAGAGAGGTGTACGTACTGTAGGTGTGACAGCCCTATAGAGTGATATATATATTGCATTACTTTGTTGTACACTGAAAAAGCTTGTTCAGCACAGAAACTTCCCTTACCGAGCTGACAGATGTGTTTTTATAAAATATAATAAATAATGAAAAAGGTAAACAGTTGCATGGTATGCAGACTCGAGGCTGGACAATGACAGCACAGTTGAAATAGAAACCTATCACTGTACTAGTGAATGTTATGCCCATACAAACGACTTATTTTTGCACATCCAAGCTGATCCTGTCACATGACGTGACTCCTCAGTGATCAGTTACACTTGTGTTTCCATGACGCCGTAGTGCAGTGGTTTACACATTTAAAGAAACCAAGCAAAAGATCCTGCGAGGAGAAATCCAGGCCCTCTGAGGTCATGCTAGGAAGAGCACCTGACCGTATCTTAGGTAGGCTAATGTTGTGGTCTTATTTAGAGAAATACAGCAATATCTGAGTATTGGAAGAGTTCAAACAAACATGACATATCCCATCAAGGGAATGCATTGGGCACTGTGCAGCTAACATCTCTGACTGATTTGTGAAGTTCTGTTTTGTGCACCTGAAAATTTGGTGTTTTGAAATCACAACACCAAATAGTAGCAAGTCGTTAACTTATGGTAAATGGCCTGTATTTATATAGCGCTTTACTAGTCCCTAAGGACCCCAAAGCGCTTTACATATCCAGTCATCCACACATTCACACACTGGTGATGGCAGCTACATTGTAGCCACCCTGGGGCGCACTGACAGAGGCGAGGCTGCCGGACACTGGCGCCACCGGGCCCTCTGAGTAGGCAATGGGTGAAGTGTCTTGCCCAAGGACACAACGATCGAGACTGTCCAAGCCGGGGCTCAAACCGGCAACCTTCCGATTACAAGGCGAACTCCCAACTCTTGAGCCACGATCGCCCTTATGGAAGTCCCATCTTCAACCATACTGCTTTAGCATCTACTTGACTCTACATATGACCACAACTTACAAAAAGAACACCATGTTGCATTAAATAATACTTGAAAGTAGCAAAGCGCTGAGCGATATGACAGGAGTCTTTTAATAATAATGGATTGGATTTATATAGCGCTTTTCAAGGCACCCAAAGCGCTTTACAATGCCACTATTTATTCACTCTCACATTCACACACTGGTGGAAGCAAGCCACAGCTGCCCTGGGGCAGACTGACAGAAGCGAGGCTGCCATATCGCGCCATCGGCCCCTCTGGCCAACACCAGTAGGCGTTAGGTTAAGTGTCTTGCCCAAGGACACAACGACCAGGACAGAGAGTCCAGGGATCGAACCGGCGACCTTCCGGTTACAGATACGCTTCCCAACCCCCTGAGCCACGGTCGCCCTATTTTAATGGCTAAAATAGTAAAAAGAAAAACCTTAAAAGAATAATAATATGTCTTTTTTTTACTTTATTTTATAGTAAAACTAATCCTATTGGGATTGAGGTTAATTCTCATTACGCATAGCATCTGCAATCCAGAAACAAATCAACCATGAGAAGGACTGCAGAATTAAGCGATTACAATCACATTACACGTAGAATCCTCACAGCCTACTAAGAAGAAGAAAAACCCACAAAACACATTCACACAATAGAAAGTTTCTTTAAGTAAAGTTGAAGCAACTTTAACTTGTGAAATATTTAGCAGATGGGTTATTCCCTCAAGTGCCTGTCACAGAAAACTTTGTCTAAACCTGTCTTCTTTCCATCAATTCTCCAGCTGTGCTATAGCTTTTCAACATATCTGCCCCCACTCCCACCCCCCGAACCCCCACCCACACCCTTCATACATTTTGCACACCCCCTCTATTTATGTACTAATCCCTCCTATGAACACTTAAGGCGATGCGTATGTGTGGTTGTGTGTCAGAATCAATACGTGTCCCACTGTGGGCTCACCGAGGAGGATTTGAAGTGAGTGCTGAGTGAGTGTCTTCTGTTGCTGTGGGAGGAATGAGCGCAACTTTACTTAGTGAGTAGGTTTAACCCGAAGCCCTCAGAATCCCAAACATATACACGCTTGCATCTAAATATTTTTGTATTGACAAGATTGAGTGAGCCTGTAGTTTTTCATTTATTATTATGCTGGATGGATGTTTTGCTGTATGACCTATGATCCACTGATGGGTGCCTCAAGATGACATTCTAGGAATGCTTCCCTTTTAAAATGCATTTTTCCAAAGGTTTGCATACTCTTCTCAGTTGAATATAAATGTTGAAATCATTGAGTGATTTTATATATATGAAGCAATCAGAAAAGGAATTTATGCAGTCAAGTTTTAAGGTTAACAAACTAATAACCTATATAAAAAAACAAGTTCATGTGAATAAAAATGCGTCTCACATCTTGCACGTACATTTAAATTTGTATAATTGTAAAAAATAAATTAATTAATTAAAAAAAAAGATCCATTATCCACATTATGGCTTGTCTGAACTTCATACATGCTGTTCTGTGTGTTTCCATTAGTCATTGTCACAGGGTCACTTCAGCTGTTTAGGAAAAGATCATTAAACAATCATAATAATGACAAAAATAATATTCCATGGAATACCAGCCTAAAATCTGATCTTCCTGAGATATTGTTTTCTTACAAACTTTACATATCCGCTACATACATTGTTCTGCAGGTTAGGAGTTAGCAGGATTCACACATTCAGGTATCAACTCATTCCTTTTTCTTTCTTTTTTTTTTGCCAGAGACTCTTTTCCAGTTTTCTCCCTGATTAATACTGCTTGTGAAATCCTTCTATAAAATCCTTGAACTGTCGCCATGTCCAAATCTGTTTCTTGGCTACATCCAAATCTGATTCAAAAGGTCTATTAAAGTACAGGTTATTATGTTATCTACGTTTCACACTACCGTAGACCACAGGGCACTGCATGGTCTCTCTGCTTCATAGTATGCTTGCTAATTAGCTCTCCTGTGCCTACAAACCTTCTTCCCCTCTAAGCTCACAGTGAATCTTCTTCTTTGTTCATTTATTGTAACATCAGAAATAGCTGGAGGCAACATAAAGTGATGTTGTATTATCACACTATAATCCATTCTATACTAACAAATAATGTTACTTGAGGATGACTCTGAAAGTTGTGTCTTTGAATTAAAGTCAGACACTTGATTAATTGAATTATTTCAAAACTTTGTTACAAAGTGTACAAATCTCTTTTACTTGAATAGCCAGTATGGATAAAGGACTTGGTTTGGAGCAACCAGTTACTGTGTGAAATGTGAAGTGTATGTAATTTGACTGAAGATAAATTTACTTTAGATAGTATAATCATATTTGAGCATTATTTAATTGGAGATTATGTATCGGAATTGTCATCTATATAGGTTCCCCCAGTTCTGCAAGCTGTTCATTCTTGTTTACGTGCCCCACCCTCCCTCCTTGTTCTCAGTTCTTTAACTTTTTCACTCCTACTTAGTACACGGGGATCTGCCAGGCCCGGAAGCCGTCGCCAGTCCCCTTCGAGGCCTTCCCCAAACTGCTGCTCAATTCATTTCCAAGCATTCACCTGTACCCAGTGTTGGGAAGGTTACTTTTAAAATGTATTCCATTACAGAATACAGAATACATGCCCCAAAATGTATTCTGTAACGTATTCCGTTACGTTACTCAATGAGAGTAACGTATTCTGAATACTTTGGATTACTTAATATATTATCATGCTGTTTACAACTACATGAATGTACTATTGCTGTGATTTATTACTGTTACTGAAGGTCCGCGGCTGCGAACCGTAGTAAAGGGACCTCTGGCTAATACGGTGGGTTCTGTGTCGGGCTCGTAGCCGAAAACTAGCTTTACTTTGTTGTCTGGGTCAACTTTGCTAGCGAGAGACAGAGAGAGGCGTTGAAAGGCTGCTCCAACGGAACTTATTGTTTTTGGAGCAAAACACGAACACGGTGTACAGTCGAGTCTTAATAGCTTACTTACAACTGGGCTCGTCAGGCTCTCTTCTTGGCTGCAGTGGTTATTATTATATTTACATGCTTCCAGCTCCCGTTTTTGCTCGATGACAACATGTACTTTTCGACTCTCCTTTTTCTCCCTCCCTCGCTCACAGACACATAACGTGTATGGCAGTCCATTCTCCCTGCAGCACGGACTACACTGCCTATGATGCTACATTCTTTAGAGCTATACCTGTAGCATTCTGCCTATTAGCTTAGCACAACAACAACAAAAAGGCCTCTCTCACCCAGGAAACACGCAGAGAGGGAGCGTCACCCTGTAACCATGGCAACCGTAATGCTGCCACCTGGAACAACAGAACGTAGCTGTCAAACAAAACCCAAACAGTCCTGACCCGCCACAATATGAAACAGGGAAGTACCGCCGTGTTTATTTATTTATTTCAACAAAGTAACTGTATTCTAAATACCACCTTTTTAAACGGTAACTGTAACGGAATACAGTTACTCATATTTTGTATTTTAAATACGTAACGGCGGTACATGTATTCCGTTACTCCCCAACACTGCCTGTACCTACTAAAATGCTGTCAAACCTAAGATGAGGACTTGGGCCCAGCTAGTGAATTGTCAAAACACAAGCTGATTCCAGTATTTTTGATATTGCCATGTTCAAAGTCCTGAATCCATTCTCTAATAAGCTGGTGCATACTTTCATGATGAGAATTGTCAACAGTCAACACACTAACAGGCTCTGGTGTGAAGCCACTGCTGTGTATGACGTACTTCTGGGTCTCAGTTGAATTCTTCCACACTTTGATTCCATTTTCACAGGTGCACTGGAGCCACGAACCTTTCAAGACATGACCCAAATGAGGTGCATGTGAGAACTCAAATGTCTAGCACAATCAGACCGTAGATTAGCCAGACTTTAACTCGCCAGCTCTCAGGTCCATGTGATGGCAGATTGTGTCAAAGTGCAAATAGCACACGTGATATTCCATGGCATTCTCCCCTCTCACGTGGCCATCATATGTCGTGTCCTTTTTGCTCTGTTCAGGCAGGTCTTTGCCTAAACCACACTGAGTACATTATCAGAAGTGCTAACAGCCCTGAAGCAGACTATTTCCTGCTGTGTGCTACACATGGTAAAGGACAACAGTGGGAAATGGCTAAAGATGCTGTCATCTCTGCCCAAGTCTGCTTGCGGCTGTTTCTCAGAGCAGGGACACATTTCAACTATGTAGGAGAAGGTTAAAAAAATATATCTTAGTTAAACCTTTAAAACCGGTCAGAGCGGGCACGCTCTGTTTTGCGTAACTATTTTTAAATCCCGGTAGCACTGCAACCACGTAAGCTAGCGCAATAATTTTTTTTCGCATATGAAACCGGAGGAGTTGTACTTACATCTTATGCCATCAGCTTGTCCTCGGTCACAGTTTCCTTCCACATATAGCTTTGCAAAAACTGCATAAAAAGCACTTGCAGCAACAAAAACATAATATTCCAGAAACTCGCTTTGCCGATCCGATCAGCTGTTCATAACACTTCCTACGTCCATCAGCGTGAACTATCGCATGTCTGCCATGACCTGCCCGAAACCGGAAGTGATGTAGTTTTTTACCATCAAGGCCTCATGAGCTTATACTGGTGTTTTTAAAAGTTATGTTTGACTTTATGACTTTCTGTGTCGTTTCTGGGATGCTTAGGACTCATATTGCACTGCTGGAAATAGTTTCTTTTGATGCATATGCTGCTTTTTTTGCAAATTTGCAGTATAATATTTATTTTTGTTTTTCCTGCAGTGTATAGAAATTGGTATATTTCAAAAATAAAACTATGAAGACACTCAAAATAAATTTCCTGTGGTGGGAAACTATTTTGTGCAACTTTTTTGTATTTACAGTTTTGAGGGATAAGCCTCTTAAATTTCTCTAACTAGAAATATATGTTAAAAAACAAAAACGATTTTCAATTTTTTGTAGTTTATTGCACTTTTTTGCAATTTATGTAATTACTATACACTTAATGCAGACATATTATTAAAATTTAGGCTGTAATGGTTGTATTGATGTATAGCAACTTGAAATGCTCCCAAAAATGGCTCCACAGCATGTAAAAATATAATATAAGCTCTGGCGGACTTGGTTCTATGGTAGGTCTTAAAGGGTTAATATTAATCAGACAGTTGTGCTACTTGAAGAACTTCACCTGTCTGAGGGCAATGTCAGGCTAGGGGCATGCATGTTTTGAATAATGGCAGTCTGTATTCTGTGGTCCTGGCATGTTGCCCTTTAAATATCCAAGTATAAAAAAAATAAAGCCTGATTTAAAGCTCATATTAATGCAGATCCATGTTCTGTCTCTGATTGTATCACACACTACGCTCTTTAATTTATCTATCTGTTGCTCTACTGGAGCATATCTTTTCCTGCAGTCATCCTAGAGGACAGACCTAATAAAGCTTTGACAAATCACTTTGTTTCCACACATGAAATACTACAGGTCTGGACAATGACACTTCAACTGCTGCAATATAAGAAAGTCTCATAGTTTAATCACATGGTTATAATTTGCATTCGCAGCTGGGAAAACTACTTACAGATATGGCTCTTTTGGTGGCTGCCTAAGTCAAAGTGCTTTTGATTTAAGAGGAGAGAAAATATTTCAACTGCTCCTTTGCTTCTAAGAGCTCAGTAAAAGGCTTGTGAAGGGCCATGGTGTTAACTGATTTGTATTACTCTCTTTTATCAGACTCGGGCCTGCTATATTAAATAAGAAAGAATTGTCTATTGCGGCATAATTATGAATTCATTACTTAGCTGGGGAGATTCGGGTTAAGATCCAACATTCATTTGCTCGGTTCTTGTTTTTCTTTTTTCTCTGCCTTTTCTCATAGTTTAAGCTGATGATTGCTTTATAGCTGCACCTTTAATTCAGAGGAATGTTATTAGATAAGGTGAACGCTCGAAATATCCTGGTAACTTATACCCACTATGTCATGAAGCATTTGGGAACAATTCTTTATGTGAAAACGTAAATCTTACACTATGTGTTGTAACAATAAGAATGTTCTCCTTCCAATACTTGGCCTCTGCGCCTTAGCTGTTATCTAAGGCCCGAAGCTACTAGAGAGTCTGCATGTGGTGTGTGAATCCACCAGATATAACAGGGGTGATAATCACCATTTAAAATATGAGCAACTTTCTGTATACATCAGAAGTAAGGAAATAAGCAAATAAAACATCCATCTTTAGCAATATGCTTTTACTGTTTGTTACATTTTGAGTGGCTCCGTAGTGCAGCTGTTTAAGTGAAAGATCTCGTTTCTTTCCTGGGAAGAGACACAAATGCCTTAAGTCCCTTTTCCATTGTTACTTACTAGGATCAGATCACCACGATTCGACTCGGATCAACTGTTTCCATTGCAATTCAGTACTACCTTATGTGCGTGGTTGTCGTCATAGCAATGCGTCAGAGTGTCCCACAACATAATTAATATGCAACATGAATGCTACAACAAAGGTGGGCGTCGAGGCAAGAATATACCTGCTGCACGGTCTGTGGCTTTTCTTTATACTCGGGGAACACGGCGTTGGTTTTTGTAGCCATTTTCCTCATTGCCAGTGTTGAGTCTTGAATATTGAGTTAATTGATTATAATAAAGATATATTTTGTGTTAAATACCTCTGCCTGGCGTTCTTTTCATTTCAACCCGGATCCAACTGTTACTGTCCCCCACGCTCTTCGCCTAGCTTTCATGTGGGGACGTAACAGCCAGGTTTCAAACTTTTGTGAATGAGACGCTCTCATGACACATCAAGTGATGCTACTGACCAGCCAATCAGTGACATGCAGTCTGATGACATCACATTTTAGTACCTGCTTGGATCTCTTGGGACCCCGGCCAAGCAGCTACTAAAAAAGTGCCTGGTACCTGGTAATATGACCTAATGGAAAACCCTGAAAACTGTAGCGAACCATGCCAATCTATCTGAGTAGGTGCTAGTGGAAAAGGGGCTTTAGCGGTTGTGTCCTATGTACAAACCAAATGAAACGTACAGAGCTACTTGCTGTGGTGACCCTTGTGATTAAGCTGAAAGAAGCTTTCTTTATTATTTGTTATATTGTTATACTTTGGCCTGTCTTTTTTTCAACTTTATTGAAATAATTATGTCATAATTTCCAATTACTAAAAAGAAATAGTTTTTTGGTCTGATAGGAAGGCAACAATAACTCATATAACTATTCATTACAACCACGTAGAAGAGCATCTCTGAACCCACAACATGCCCACTCTTCAAGTAGATGGTATATAGTAACAGAAGGCCACTCTTTTCAAAACTAAGGCTACAGTTGAAACAGGCTCACCAAAATATGGCCAATAGAAGATTGGGCAAACATGGAGTCTTGATTTCTGTTGCTATATTTGGATGGTAAGGTCAGAATTTGGTGTGAAGAATATGAAAGCACTGTCAGGGGCTGAGTCTGTGACCCAGCGTTTTGAGGTTATTTTGTATTGTTGATTTTCTTATGGTAAGTTTGTGATATAAATTAAGTTATTGTGTTATTATTTAGTTAGCGTTTAGTTGAGTTTTATTCTAGTTTTTGGTCCGTCCATGTACCTGTTCATGTGTCTTTGTCTTCTGTTTAAGTCGCTGTTGTCCTCTGTTTTACTTTTAGTTATGCCTGTGCTTTCATCTCCTTCATGTCTGTGTTCCTCATCCTATTGTCAAGCTTTTGTTGCCATGTCTACGTCTCTCCATGTTTCCTGGTTTATTTTGAAGAGTCTGGTGTTTCCATGTTCAGTGTTTTTAGTTTTACTTTTCCCTGTGGCATCAGGTTTAGTTGTGTCAGCTGTGTCTTCCCAGGTGTTTCTACTTTCCTCATTACCCTCCTGTGTATTTAAGTCCTCCATCTTCCTCTGTTAAGTGTTGGGTCGTCTGTTTGTCTTTATGTCAAGTCATGTTATGTCATGTTCATGCTCTTGTTTGGATTATTTCAAGGTTGCACTTTTGCATATTCCCATTTTTTGTCATCGTTTTCATAGTTAGTCACAGTTTTTCCAGTTTAAGTTTTAGTTTAGTTCCACTTTTTCGCCTCGTTTTTCTGTTTTTGCATCAGCCATAATATGGGCTCGCTTTTTGTTTAATGTCAGTTTGCCATTCTGGCCGTGACAGGCATGGATCCATCCTGCCTTAGGCTGGTGCCAGTGGTGTAATGATACCGGAGATATTTTCTTGGTAACTTTGAAACCCTTAGTGTCAGCTGAGCATGTTTAAATGACACAGCTGTCATGTTCCTGGGTCTGTTAACCCAGCGTTTTACGTTTTAGTTTATTTGGATGTTGTTTATGTTTAAGTTCATTAGATTAGCAAAGTTCTTTTGGTTATTAGACTCCTTGTGTTTTCTTCCCCTGTATTTAAGTTTCCCTCACCCTTTGTGTTTCATGCTGCGTGTCTTATGTTATCAAGTTTGTATTATCATGTCTGTCCCATGTTTCCTGTTTTATTTTGAAGGAGTCGTGTGTTCTTTGTTCATTGTATTTAGTTTCACTTCCCTTGTCCTGTCATTAGGCTCATGTCAGTCAGCTGTTCCTCCATGTGTTCCCACTTCCCCTAATCACCTCCTGTGTATTTAAGTCCTCTGTTTTCAGTGTGTCATTGTCAGGTCGTCTGTTGTCCACGCCATGTTTCCTGTCTCGGTTTTTCTTATTGTTTGTTTAGATTTCCCAGTTTAGGTTTGTTGATTTTGCTTCAGTTTGCCCTTTTTGTACCTTTTTTACCAGCCATATTAAACGGCTCGCTTTTTGTTAACATTTCAAGTTCTGTTCCCTGTTCCTTGGAGTCTGCGTTTTGGGTCCTTTTGTCAACCCCTACAGTCTGCCCTCGCCAGACTGTGACAGCAGCCTACTTTAGTATTGTTGCTGGTTATCTCCATCCCTTTATGACAGCAGCGTACGCATCTTCTACTAGCCATTCCCAGCTATCAGATCACGGGTGCCAAATCATCTCAAACAGGTTTCTTGAACATGACACTGAGTTCACTGAAGTCACATGGCCTCCACACTCACCAAATTACAATCAAACAGGACAGCTGAAGTGAAACAGGATTTTCACATCATGGACATGCAGCTGACAAACATGCAGCATCTGTATGACGCTGTGGAAATCTGTAGGGAATGTTTCAAGCTCATTGTTGAATCGATGCTATGAAGAATTAAAGAAGTGCTGAATGTAAAAGAGGGTCCAACCTGGTCCTAGCTATGTTTCACTAATAACATGTGTTGTTTCCAAAGTACTCTTTGCTCAAGCAGCAATCCCTGATAACAACTTTACCTTCTTGAAATTATGTAATCTTTTGATTAATCCCAACAATGTGTTTCCACTTTTTGCATGGGTGGCTTTGTAATATGCAATTATACAAAACCCTTCACAGAGCCATATTCTTTTGATGTAATATGCTGAGGTCTGTGTTGCACTGTCTTTAACTTGAAAATCATTCGACAGCATGCGGTTTAGCTTGAAGACATGGATTTATTTATATTCTGTTTCTGAATCTGACAAGTTCTATTGATTTAAAGAAGGCTGGAAACTGATGAGCATCAAATGAAACAAACTGCTATGATCATACAGATTAGAGGCAGCCTCAATCACTGGTTGCCCTTTGCTAATTCATTGCATTAACCTCACTCACCATCATGTAATGATGCCGTCTGCAGAGGAAATGTCCATTTAATTGTTTTTCTTCAGGCTGCTACAAAGTGAGATACAAAACCAATAGCAGCAAAGTGTTTAGGCAAAATCAACTAGAACTAACTATCAATAAATGAAATAGCATTCTACAGATTTTACTCTTGACATTTACTGAATTAAATTTACTGCATTTCACTTTAAAACTAAAGGTGACATGTTTTTATGTTAAGCTCATCCTCCATGTCTGCAGAATTTCAGCAGATTTGACTTCGTGTATTTGTCATGATCCTGGGCCATGTCGGCCCAGCATTCTTAGTTTTCATGTATTTTTGTATTTTGTTCTTTATTTAGGCCATGGGTCCTGGGTTGCTCTGTTAAGTTATTTCTTACTTGATTTCCCCTTGTGACTTTTACCCCCTGTGTGCCCCTCTGTGTATCTGTGAGCCCTCGTCTCCCCTCTTTGTGTTTTATTCCATGTTTCCCGAGCCCGCTATGCCTGTGCTCTCCTGTCTCTCTCTCCCCTCCTGTCTGCACCTCTGTGTACTTCCTGTTTTACTTTGACAGTCTCCGTCAGTGTTGTGTTACTCCTGCCGTGTCTTGTTATGATTATCTGTGTCAGCTGTGTTTCCCGTGTGCTCCCACTTCCCTCGTTAACCCTCTGTGTATTTATGTGCATGTCTCCCTCAGTTCGGTGTCGCGTCGTCAATGTCTCCTCCCCGAACCTGTGTGTCTTTCTGTGTTCCCTCAGTCTTCTGTTAGTATTCCCAGTTTAGTTCTGTTTCGTTGTAAGGCCTGCAATAAAGCAGTGATTTTGAGTTCAGTTCCTGTCTCCGTGGGTTTTGCGTTTGGGTCCTCATCTGCCTCCACACAGCTAGTTCATGACAGTATTTTGTGTAATAAAGACAAAAAATAGTGAAGACATGAATATTCAGATTCTCTAGACACTGTAAAATACAAATTTATCTTAATATTTAGATATTTAGTGTGCAGAAATGTAAGACTGCAATTGCTTTTAAAAGCAAAGTAATGCTAATTTGGGGGAAACAGTGGAGAGAAGGTAACGATTAGGGCAATATATGTCAACATATGTGGATGTGAGTGAACACAGAAGTAATACTTGGAAATAAAAAAGAAGCAGTGTAGTAAACTAAAATTTACACATGATCTCAAATAGTTTCGGTACCTGGTTGGTTATTGTCTGGGAAACTGGTTGAGTTTTGCTAAGCAAATCACCACATTCTGATACCAAACATTTTGAGATAATCTCAGAGGCACATCATCGTGATGTCTAAGAAAAGTCACAGAAAAAATCAGTTCTTTTCTCTCTGATCCAACTTCAGTCTCTGGAACAAGCTGTTAAATTGCTAGATGTGATCCTTTGTTCATTTCTATAATATCCAACTATTGTTAGCAATCAGGCTCTTATTTAGCCTGCTGCCTTCATATAATCATCTCTTAGACTTCTTTGGTTGAATGGAAGCGGCAGTGTTCCCTGATTGTGTCAGGTTAGCTTTCTCAGAAGCTTAAGTGTCTCTGCTTCACCCTGGTTGTTCAAAAATGGCTAAATAACTGCTGGGTCAGTCACTCCCAAACAGATCCCTGTTTCCATCACTGTATTAAAATGGTAAATGGTCTGTATTTGTATAGCACTTTACTTGGTCCTAAGGACCCCAAAGCGCTTTACACTATACACAATCATCCACCCATTCACACACTGGTGATAGCAAGCTACATTGTAGCCACAGCCGCCCTGGGGCGCACTGACAGAGGCGCCCCAGGGCGTAATACTCCAGCTCTGTCAGAAGCTGGAGTATTACAGTACTCCAGCTTCAACACTGTGGGATGAGAATGAGTTGGAGCAGCTATTAGTCTGTGATACTAAGCTAGCAACATTCCCTTACCCCATGTGTAATTGTACAGCAGAATAATCTCTAAAACACTGTTATCGACAAGCCATCTTTGCTCTCTACAGCCAGCTGTGTGCAAAAATCAATAACAATCACATCCTATGCACTGATTTTCTCTGGATCTCTGCGACATGGTTGGGCAGCATCCAGTCACAGTCAGTCAGGTTTTCTGTAGCAGGTCATCTGTGAGAAAGCTCTCCAGACTCTCCTCTCTGCACTGTCATTCATGCTGAGGCGTGTCACACTGACACATCACATTTGGAAAAGTGACAGTCCTGACAGATGTTGACAATAGAATTCATCTTTGAAACTCATGAATGAAACTAGCTTCTGGAAACGAAGCTTGTATATGTTAGAGAGAGAACAAATATTACTTTCTGTATCTCATTAGATTATTGTCTCCTTTGGGATAATTTATGTTGGATGAATGAGGGAAACGTTGTCATAAAAGATAACACGCATACTAATACTCATTCAGTTTCTCCTGTTACCATTCAGTAATTCCACTGAAAGTGACACTAAAGACCTGAATAAAATACAGGTCTGGAGAATCAAGCGTGATGTACCCAAGAAGATTTGGAACAAGCCAATTGAAAGCTATCTTAAACAAAGACATCTAACCCTCGAGCAAGCAAAGGTCAAAACCAGAGATCAGATGACCTGGAAGAACATTGTTGACCAAGATGGAAACCCTACGGCATCCACAGCGACGTATTGGCTTCATGGACAACCGTCCCTGCTGACCACCAGCTAGAGACAAAAAAGGAGAGGACACTTAGTTTGACTCTGTCCATAACATATTCTGCTTTATGTTAACCTTCAGACAGGAAGCCACATGTAGCCTCCAGGTGACAAATTCTAAATGAATTATTTTGTAACTGAACTCAAAATCTAAATCCCTAAATGGTCACATCCATCCATCCATTCGCTTCCGCTTAAAAGGTTATGGTTAGGGCTAGGGAAAAGGTTAGGTTTAGGGCTGGAACGTCTATTACCGCGGGAGCGTCATTGCACTGGATTTCGCCCATAACCTGCCGCGTACAATAAGAACGCCGAAGGTCTCCGTTTAAGGACCCTTTTCAGGGTCGCGGGGGGCGCTGGAGCCTATCCCAGCTGTCATAGGGTGAGAGGCGGGGTTCACCCTGGACAGGTCGCCAGTCTGTCGCAGGGCCAACACACAGGGACAGACAACCATTCGCACTCACTTTCATTTGCACATTCACACCTAGTGACAATTTGGATTATCCAATTAACCTATCCCCACAAGCTGCATGTCTTTGGACGGTGGGAGGAAGCCGGAGTACCCGGAGGGAACCCACGCAAACACGGGGAGAACTTGCAAACTCCACACAGAAAGACCCCGGCCTGATGTTGGAATTGAACTCAGGACCTTCTTGCTGTGCTGCAACAGTGCTAACCACCGTGCCACCGTGCTGCCCGCTAAATGGTCACAGTATGAACAAAAATCTTTGCACTCATTTGGTGCTAAGTTTTCTCATTCTTGCTTCGGTTTTAAAGCAGCAACACTGATATCTAGGGACATCGTTGCATAAAAATCTTGGAGAAACAAATTTGTTACAAGTTACAAATTCTGTAACTTGCTGATGAAATCTTATTGGATTTGTAGTAGTAGCTATGTGTTTGTGTAGTACCAACAATCTTCTTCATTAATGATTGAAGCATTAGAGAAATTAAAGCATGAAGATCAAAGCGTGAGACTAAAATAGCCCAATGATTTATTGGGCATTTATGTGAAAAGATTTGCCTGATACGAGTTGGAACGACACTACAGCTGTTTTTAATATCATTGCTCTCTGGATGAGGTGAATGCAGGTCCATATCGACCTGTTAAATCCAGTATGATTCCTATGAAAGCGAATTTAAAAGGCTGAGATGGGCATTGTTAAGCTTGTTTTTTTTTCTTGCTCAGCTTTCTTTCAAGGATATCACAGTCTAATGGAAGTGAACCAAAGCCTCTCTCTGTCCCCGATGAGATGCTTGTTGTTGGTGTGACTAACATCCGTGGTGGCAAACGCTCCTCCCGTCTTGTGATTTGTCCAGTTCAAGGAGCCTGGAGACGTGTGACAGGCTTGCTTTGCTCATAACCTATCAGCTGAATAATTACCACTAACATGCTTCTCCACAGGGCTTTGCTGCTATAAACGGCCCCTCTGTCTCACACTAATGGAAAATTATGGCTGCAGTGGTGTTGCAGCAGCAGACTGTGGTCACAGGGGACCAACGTGGACGTATTCAGGTCAGTTATGGTCTGAAGAAGAAAAGTGAGGCCCTCAAGGAAAGAACCAGGAGAATAAACAAAACGAGATTTCTCCACTTGTTCTTGCAACGTCCTGTTTATCAGGATTGTCCTGTTTACACTTAAGATTTGTTTTAAAGTCAATGCAAGAAGATGCAGCCTTCCATTACCACCGTACACATTCGCTAATAGGCCAATTGCTGAACTCTCCTGCTGCTAATGTGAGACATAATAACACACTAAAAACTGATGCTCACTAAAGTTGAATTACGTGTGTTTCAGTTTCCTTTCGAAAAATAAGCAGCTTGGCAAAAGAAACATGCAGACAGCATTAATATGACTAATAACAGGCTCAGACACATACCTGGGGGAAGATTCGAATGATTTGTACATAAAAGTCCACAGTAATTTGTAAAAAAATAAAATAAAAGGACTGGTTTTGCAATGCTTCACCCTAAGGGTAATGTATAGGGCTAAGCTGCCTTTGTAGCATCATACTCTGTTGATGACTCATTGTTAAATTTGTGTGTAATACAAGGAAGAGAGAGCTAATTTGAATTTTTACTTTTATTGCTTAAGCTTCGTGTACCATTCAGACTACAACACCACAGCCAAATTATTAAGTTATGGTGCACAGATACTACAGACTGTTGGGTCTGCATGGGAAGCAAACAGCACCTTGCTGTTTTTTTGTTTCAAGAGCCAAGGTCACACCTTTTTCAAGTGGATTTTCCAGCCAAGCACAGGACAGTCATATTTGC
The DNA here is from genome assembly GCF_056152115.1 of Neolamprologus brichardi. NCBI lineage: Eukaryota > Metazoa > Chordata > Actinopteri > Cichliformes > Cichlidae > Neolamprologus > Neolamprologus brichardi. The sequence goes on along the minus strand of NC_142113.1, from coordinate 30,738,728 downwards.
AGGTGGAATTTTCCTCACTCACAGGAGGTTCATTGCACTTCAGATTGGGGCTTGCTGTGTAGCAGTATTGGCTCTCCTACAAGCTATGCTACCAACATTCTGATAACCTCCAAGTTCCCCATCTAGATGATGAATGTAGCGATGGCTTTGAAGTTTCTAAAAAAAATGTACAAATGAGTAATGTTAAAAAAAAGAAAGAAAAAGGAGACTTGTGAGATATGATGTTGAAAGTGTAGTGTTTCCAGATTAAATGAAGATGGTCAAGTGGTGGCATGGATACAATGTGTTGTTTCAGCAACACTTACATGTCATTTCAAATGGTAGTTGATTTTTTTTTGGTATTCTTAGGCCTATAGATATGGTTTTTTTTGTTTGTTTGTTTGTTTGTTTTTAAACTGTGTGTTTATTGAGTTTTAAACTTTACACTGACACCAAAATTAAACAAACAAACAAATAACCAAAACAACAACAACAACAACATAGCAGAACGAAACAAAACAGACAAAACAAAACAAAGAGACAGGCAACCCGGCTCATGAATACAAAGAAATAAGTGGAGAATCCAGACATTTTGATTATGAGATACGATTAACAATACATATATGTAAAATAGCAGTGATCTGCTTGCCTTATACCAAGGCCCGTGAGAAAATAGCAGAAATATCCAAACCGACGTACGCCATAAATGGGTCCCATATTTAATGAAACTTTTTGTCCCTACTATGTAACTTGCATGTTAGGAAATCTAGTGACACATATTCCAATACCGTCCGATGCCATTGAGTCTTAGATGGGGCCGTGTCCGTGATCCAGTTCAAGAGGACACATTTCCTTGCACAGAATGTTAACAGTGCATAGAGCTGCTTTCCAAACGTCCCCCTAATTTTGTCGTTTGCCACTCCAAGTAGCATACACAGTGGATTGGTTTCAGTGTCAGTGGTGAAGATCTTATCCAGTTCACACTTTATGAGGAACCAGAATTGTTGTATTTTCCGGCAGGACCATAGACAGTGCGTGAGGTTGCCCACCTCTATTTTACATTTAGGGCACAGCGGAGAAAGGTCTGAATTATATTTATGGCGTTGAGAAGGTGATATGTGAGCTCTGTGTAGGATTTTAATTTGGATTGCCTTAACTTTATTACAGACGCTCAGAGATTTAGCATTCTCCCAAACTTTGTCCCATACCTCGTCACTGATCTCTATATTTAATTCCTTTTCCCAAGTCCTCTTCAAATTGGTTGTGTCAGTGACCCCAAATTCTGTTAACAGGCCATAACAAATTTTTATAGAAGTTCTAAAGTTTGGCAGCTATAGATATGTTTTGCATGTGCAGTTGGTCTGAGTCCTGTTTAGTCAGCGATACAGAATTGTTGTTCTGCACGATCTCATCAACATGCATACAAAGTGTTTGCAGCACCAAGAAGACCTGAGAGGAAATGTTTATGAGTAACCATCTGCACTGAGCAAGTAAATCTTGGGCCCACACAAATGAAGTAAATTTTTTATACTGTTTCAGTGTATAATGCTTTCATGCAATCACAACCATTTAGTATTTAGTAGATTAAGGAGGAGTTATGCACTTTGTTTGCACTGATTCTTCCCCTTGTGGCTGTGAGTATCACCTAGTACATAATAGTAGTTACAGCATCACTCTGGCCAGCTGGGGTTTTTCTGTGTGGAGTTTGTGTGTTCTCTCTGTCCCTGCCTGGGTTCTCTTTCCGGCTTTTAAGGCTTCCCCTTATTTGCCAGGAGCATGATGAGTCGCAGCCCCGCATTCAGCTGTTGGCTGATCCCAGTCAGTTTGGTGCTGATGCTGTTAATCCAGCCAGCTACTTTTCCAAAAGTTCAAGATTTACCAGTTGATATACTTGGGAGCAGAAAATCAAGCCTTGTGATAGTTTGATGTTTACACCAAATCAGCTGTTACTCCAATGTGTACAGATTTTAATCTATTCACTTATTTGCCTACCATAGTGACCAGGAGTAACAGGGAATAAGGGTTAGACTCCAAATTCAATTAAATTTATTTAGCGCTAAATCACAATGACAGTTGCCTCAAGGTACTTTATATTCCTTTATATATTTAACCCTTTAAGACCTACCATAGAACCAAGTCCGCCAGAGCTTATATTATATTTTTGAATTAAGTGCATAGTAATTACATAAATTGCAAAAAAGTACAATAAACTACAAAAAAATTGAAAATCGTTTTTGTTTTTTTAACATATTTTTCTAGTTAGAGAAATTTAAGAGGCTTATCCCTCAAAACTGTAAATACAAAAAAGTTGCACAAAATAGTTTCCCACCACAGGAAATTTATTTTGAGTGTCTTCATAGTTTTATTTTTGAAATACAACAATTTTTATATACTGCAGGAAAAACAAAAATAAATATTATAATGCAAATTTGCAAAAAAGCAGCATATGCATCAAAATAAAGTATTTCCAGCAGTGCAATATGAGTCCTAAGCATCCCAGAAACGACACAGAAAGTCATAAAGTCAAACATAACTTTTAAAAACACCAGTATAGGCTCATGAGGCCTTGATGGCCTTTCCGCGAAAATTACGTCACTACCGGTTTCAGGCAGGTCATGGTGGACATGCGATAGTTCGTGCTGATGGACGTAGGAAGTGTTACGAACAGCTGATCGGATCGGCAAAGCCTGTTTCTGGAATATTATGTTTTTGTTGCTGCAAGCGCTTTTTATGCAGTTTTTGCAAAGCTATATGTGGAAGGAAACTGTGACCGAGGACAAGCTGATGGCATAAGATGTAAGTACAACTCCTCCGGTTTCATATGCAAAAAAAATTATTGCGCTAGCTCACGTGGTTGCAGAGCTACCGGGATTTAAAAATAGTTACGCAAAACAGAGCGTGCCCGCTCCGACTGGCTTTAAAGGGTTAATACCCTATAATAATACAGGCATCCTACATCCAAGGAAAGTATCACATGCACACATTCCCCAACCCCGACTTCTTGGAGGTAGTGAAAAAAATAACAATGCAGGATTCTTTCAAGGTTCTGTAACTGGAAGGAGTACACTTTAAATACTTTAACAAGGATCCATTGGAGGGTAAGTCTGGTACCATCTGCTGCGCTAATTCCCGGTGCAATAGTGCATCCTACGAGGTGGCTGCGGCTCAGGAAGCACAGTAATGCATCTGTAATTGGGAGGTTGTTGGTTTGATCCTCGGCTACTCCAGTCTACATGCCAAAGTTTCCTTGGATTACATAGTTGTTCTCTCATGTGTTCAGTGTGAATGTTCAATAGAAAGCAATTATGAACAGAAAAAAGTGTTTGGGTGAATGAGGCATGTTATATAAAGCGCTTTGAGTGCAAGAGTAGAAAAGTGCTTTTTAAGAACCAATCTGTGGCTATTGATTGATAGCAAATCACAATCACTGATTCTTTACTTCTAATTCTCGTGCTTTCTTTGTTCATTACAAAATGCCTTTCACCCTCACATGTTAAGAAAATCTCATGTTGTTACTTTTTTATGTTATTTACAATTTATTTTTAATTTATAAAAGCTTTTTTTCCATCTTTCACTTTTCCTCTCATTACATCTGGGCTTTAAAAACTGAGTTTGATGTACTTTTATATGGAAGTTCTTTTGGTTATATTTCAGATAATACTCACTATATTTCTGAGAAAGTTGGAGCCCTCACAGTTCTTTAACTGTGTAAAATCCATCAAAGGATAATTTACAAAGTTAATGTGCTGATATGCTGTGGCTGTTATCTGTTGTACCCAGTATCTTCTGATGTTCTCACAGACAAATTTCACACTACAGCAGATAATCTAACAAGATTTTGCCTTTGTGTTTGTTTCGCTTGTGGCCACAGCTCTCTAATCCTTACTCAGGGAGAAAGTGAGCTGGCAGCGTTGCTCTCATTTCTGCTTTATCTGTAAGGTGTGACACAGTTTTGTACTTCTTTTTTCATGTGAATAAGTATTCCTCCAAGGCTTGAAAAGTAGCTACAGAGTTTTTTATTTTTAATTGAAAATGGAGCTTGTGTTAAACTTAAATGTATATCGTTGCAGTAGAAACTTCCCTAATGTTCTTTCACTGTGGTCCATATGTCTCACCAACGTTTGTTACATCAAATCCGACCAAGAACAGCTTTCCACTGCTGCTATATTTGGATGTTACGCAAGTCCAGTTTTCTCCAAGCTCATAATCTTACAGGAAAACTGTGGGTGTGCACAATTACGGCATAAGCAACAGGTCAAAGCTATGATGTGCCTAATGAACAATTAAACCGTAATTATATTAGTTTCTCACTGAGGAAACGTTTGGTTGCTTATGCTCGCCCTCACCTGAGACACAGACCCTCAGAGATTGCCTTAATCTAAACGACCAGATTAAGAGGCTCTAAAGGCCAAAGACACGTTAAGTCTATGGTCACTACAGCTGTCTAAGGCCACCATAAATCAAGTCTGTAAGGGTGCACTTGATTAATGGGTTTAGTTAAATGTGTATTCATTAGAGTACCCTTGTATAATAGACTTAATAAATTAGATTTGTAGACTGTCATATACACTCAGGCAAATAAATGGTTTTCATCCAAGTAAGAAGAGATGTAACTATGTAGAAATTATACAATCCTCACCTGAGGGTTTAATGTGAGCAATGTGTCCCATCTCTCATTGTATTTTCCACTGGAGCCTAATTTATATAAAGAAAGCATCTGATGGTGTGAAATGTGTTCTTGCTATTAACCCTTTAAGACCTACCATAGAACCAAGTCCGCCAGAGCTTATATTATATTTTTACATGCTGTGGAGCCATTTTTGGGAGCATTTCAAGTTGATATACATCAATACAACCATTACAGCCTAAATTTTAATAATATGCATGCTTTAAGTGCATAGTAATTACATAAATTGCAAAAAAGTGCAATAAACTGCAAAAAAATTAAAATTGTTTTTGTTTTTTTAACATATATTTCTAGTTAGAGAAATTTAAGAGGCTTATGCCTCAAAACTGTAAATACAAAAAAGTTGCACAAAATAGTTTCCCACCACAGAAAATTTATTTTGAGTGTCTTCATAGTTTTATTTTTGAAATACACCAATTTTTATATACTGCAGGAAAAACGAAAAATAAATATTATAATGCAAATTTGCAAAAAAGCAGCATATGCATCAAAATAAACTATTTCCAGCAGTGCAATATGAGTCCTAAGCATCCCAGAAATGACACAGAAAGTCATAAAGTCAAACATGACTTTTAAAAACACCAGTATAGGCTCATGAGGCCCTGATGGTAAAAAACTACATTTCTGCGAAAATGACGTCACTTCCGGTTTCGGGCAGGTCATGACGGACATGCGATAGTTCGCGCTGATGGACGTAGGAAGTGTTATGAACAGCTGATCGGATCGGCAAAGCGTGTTTCTGGAATATTATGTTTTTGTTGCTGCAAGTGCTTTTTATGCAGTTTTTGCAAAGATATATGTGGAAGGAAACTGTGACCGAGGACAAGCTGATGGCATAAGATGTAAGTACAACTCCTCAGGTTTCATATGCAAAAAAAATTATTGTGCTAGCTCACGTGGTTGCAGAGCTACCGGGATTTAAAAATAGTTACGCAAAACGGAGCGTGCCCGCTCTGACCCGTTTTAAAGGGTTAAAAAAGAAATAGCAAGTTAGTTTCATATTTTTCAAACGGTACGTCTTAATTCGTATAATGGATTTTGAATATTATTTCCAGCTTATATGAACAAAAATTTCATTATGTTACGTAAATATTAACATTGAATTTAACATCTAAAATCTAAATTTCTGTGTTTAAGTGCATGTTTGAACAGTGAAGTCAATTTTCTGTGTTTAAATGTCATAGTTTAAATAAATGTAGATGTCTGGTGCTGGGAGAATGCCTTATTCTCTGGGTGACATCTCTGAAGCCACATAACGGTAATGCTTGTTGTATAAGAATGTGTCATCGGTTGGAAAATAGCTATCCTGAATTGCAGAAATGTGATTTTATTTTTCTTTATTATATTGTAAGTTGTTTGACACTCAAAAATATGCTTTTAAAACCAATGCACAAATAAAAGTTTACATGATATTGCTTTTACCTTCTCATTTGGCCAAGTTCAGTTAGTCTTGCGTTTAGTGTTTCCAGCCCAAATGTTAGCACATGGAGCACACAGTCCTTCAGCTGCACATAACCCAACCTTCACAACCTTGGCTAGTTGCCCAGCTCACTGGCCACTTTGTATAAAGTGCTGGGTTATAAAGTTGTTGGCACTGCTTGGACAGCTCTATCTGCCATAAGTTCTCCAACAGTCACAAATTGACTCAGTTTTCCCATTTGTTTAAATAAAATAATAGTGAGCAATCAGTTCACACTACAGGTCAGTGTTTTATACCCTTGCGTGTCTTGGCAGGATAGGCCTGCTGAATCGCCGTAGCCTCTAGCTACACAAGCAGCTGTCTGTACCAAACTTCGCTTCTTCTTGACACCAAACCCTTAACTTCCAACTCTTCCCATCCACCGCCAGCTGAGCTAAACCACACTCTGCTGCCACGTCATCATCAAGGGTGTTTATTAAAAATTGTTCAGTCCATTAAAATATTAATTTTGTTTTTTAACATGGGGATGTGGGATGCAAAACTATTGATATTTTGGCAGCATACATGTTTATTTTACTCTGAACAATGAAACTTGGCTGCTGTAGCAGTAATGAAGCACGTGCCAAAGCAGCGGCATTGCTTTAAGTACAAATGATTACCACTACAAACACTTAGGGAATTTTGGAGACTTATTTTTAAGAAATTCAGCCGTCTACAAAACAAAGTTCTTACAACTGCATTTGGCATCAAGGCATTTTTTAGGTTTTATCTCCGGTACAATCTTTTAAACATAGCAAATCCTTTCCAGTTCACATTTCTTCTTCATTAAGGTCTTTGTTGAGGCTGGAGGTAATGTCTCCATCAGATAATTTGCATTCTAGACTTGGCTCTCATTTCACAGAGAGTTCTGGGCTGAATTATAACAACAGAGGCAGGTGAGGGAGGAAAAAAATCACCCTGAGAAGTTTAAACGGATTCCGGGAAGGACACAGCAATCACTGCATCTGTCACAACTGCTTTGTTTAATCGATATGTTTGTCAGTTGAAGACAAACACTCATCGGGTCTAAAACTCATTCCGGTTATACAAGGAAATGTCATACAATGGATTAAATGACTTCCATTTACTGCTTCTGTGTATGCAGAAGCCATTTCTTTGACTTCTTTCAAACATAAACGACAAAGCATCACTTTGCTTCCTGTACCTGGCTTTTACCCATACATGAATGTTTAAGCCACAGGAAGCTGGGAGAGAGAGATGCTGTATTTTGTTGCAGCTACTAACTTGTGTTTCACTCGGTTTTATAAAATATAATTATCTCTATTTTCCAATTTGTTCATATTTAAGGTGCTCTGCTAACATGAGGAACAGGTATCTGCATTCAAGGCTGCAGCACTGCTGAGAACATTTTCCATCTGTTGCCTTTCATTTATCTAATCCAAGGTCGCAGGGCTGTAGGACAATGTACCTGCTGTGGAGAGGCAGGAGGACCCCCGGACAGGGGCCACTTTATTCTGTTTTTCTCAGTGAGTGGTGGAGGATTTAAACATTAACAGTTAATTAGCTTCAGTAAAGACGGCAGCACCAGTTCTGGTTGATTCATATTTTTGCTGCTATAAATGACCACTTTGGGATTTGATCAGAGTTTCATTATATGTGTTATATGTTACTGAGATGGCAGTTCAAATAAACAAGATTGTCATCATATTTCTTTATAAGACTTTTAAACCCACTCACACACATGTCCACAAGGATTTATTCAAACTTCATGTTTGCAGTTTACGTGATCATCTTGAAACTAAAACTGAAATATAATGTAAAGTTTCCGAAAGTTGATTCTGTTCATCTGGACGTAGCGTTTTCTGGGAGAAACATTTCGTCACTCATCCAAGTGACTTCTTCAGTCTCAGCTGACTGCAGGTTTCCCCAATCTTATAAACAGTACATTTGCATAATGACTGAAACCAGCCCACTGAAGGAACAATGGGCTGTGAGGTCAGTTCCTTAATCATAATTATGCAAATTCTCATGACCATTGATCAACAACCACTGACCAAAACCCACTGATCAAAAACCACTGATCAATGGCCATGAGTACCATTCACAGAGAGTTGGGGAATGGCTGCAATCACAGCATTGTAAGATGGTGAAAGATGTACCCTTAGGCCCCCTCCTCGATTCAGAGATGGTCTTTCCCTTTTCACGTAAATGGCCTCCTTGACTCCACGCTCAAACCAGCTTTCTCTCCTGTCCAGGATGTGTACATCCTCATCCTTGAAAGAGTCCACTGGCCTGTAGGTGTAAATAGACTGCAGAGTCCTGACCTGACGAGGTAGCTCTTCTGTGTTGTGCCATCCGCTTCGCCAGAGGTTGTTTGGTTTCCCCGATGTTTAAATCTTGGCAATCCTCCTGCACTTAACAGCGTACACTATGTTACTCTGGTTGTGTTGGGGGACCTGATCCTTGGGGTGGACCAATTTTTGGCGCAGCGTGTAATAGCGTAACAGCGTAACAGCGTAACAGCGTATAATGTAAAGTTTAAATATATATTTCTATAATGGCAGAAAAAAACCCAAGTTAGTTGGTCCATTAGTTAATAAGCTGCTTTCTGATTCCTTTAAAAGAAAAAAATGGGTTGAATTAATACAGATCTAATGCTGTGAGCCAAAAAAAATGAGCAGGATGGGAATGTCACCCTGGGAATACAGGCACAACTGTGCTGCACTCTGGCTCTGCACAGCTGCTGGAGCTGATCGCATCTATTCAAGATGGAGCTTCCACCAAACATGCCGCAGCACGCTTTAGAAGTTTATCCCTGTGGTAAAACGGATGCTAAATAAACTATAATATCATGGCACTGTGTTTTCATACAAATTACAATCACATGTCTAATTCACATTCAGATAGACACTTACCACCCACTCCTTAGTTACACCTTGCTTCTGCTGGATCGGACCCAGTGCAGGGTTGGCAGAGATCCAGTAAGGTGCTGGAAACATTCTCCAGAGGTTTTAATCCATGCTGACATGATAGCATTAAACAACTGCTGCCCATTTTTCAATTGCACGTTCCTTCAAACCTCCCATTCCACCACATCTCACAGGTGCTCTGTTGGATTGACATCTGGTCACTGTGGCGTGGGGTGTCGTTTGAGAACAGTGAGCTCTATGCTGTCTCTAAGGATGAAATCCAGCAGTTTCTGGAAGACTTGGATTAACGTACTAACAAATATGCAACATTCACAGTCACCCTAAATCACATTTCTCCCCCAATTCTGATACTTGCATTGACCTTCATCAGGTCATCAGAAAGTACAACTTGTACCATGTATTTCAACACAGAGGTATTAATGCAAACAAGTTATGTTAAATGTAAGTTGTGTCGATGGAATATGGAGTAGGTGTGCATGTAGAATTTATTACTTTGATATTGAACGCGTCTGTTCCGACCATTGGAAGTGTTTCTTTTCCTTGACAGATAAGAGCTAAATAAAAAGCTTTAAGACTTCATAGGTCATTGGTTATCAGATCAAGTGACTTAAAGCTGTAACAACACCTGAAACAAGTGCTGGTCACAGATAAAAAATATTAAATTTTTTGTGTTAGGGCACTAAAACCTCCAGAAGCATTTTGAATCTGATTTTTTTTTAAAGTTGCATTGAAGTAAAACCTAATTTTAATGGCAAATTTGTTCAGTTCCAAGGATACACACAGCAATAAATATACCCCAAAATAGAAAATAAAGCTTCGTATTTCCTGAATGTCTTCTTTCCTTTACTTCTTCTCCCTCCAGTTCTCCCTTTTTTTTCCATCATTCTACATTTCTCTTAGATTTTTCCTATTTTCTTTCTTGTTCATCCTCTCCGGTCATCTTCTTCCCTCCTTGCCTTCACATAGCTTTGCGTTTTGTCTTTCCTCTCCTGATTGTCCTCAGTGACTACGTGTGTCCCTCTGCACCACAGCTCCCGCCTCAGCTGAAATATGAGGAGCACTAGGCTGTATATCATCTCAGCAGGTTTCACTTAAGCTGTAGTTTAGTTTATATTGATGGCTTGTTATATTTTTAGCACTTTGAAAAGTTGAAATGAGTATCATCCAGTTAAACAATTTTAATTAGGATGTTTCAGTAGCAAAATCAAACAAAAAACAGACTCATTAGGACAGTCAACGCTCTTTTACACAGTGTAATTGATCACAATTAACTAATCCAAAATCCAGTCTGCTCATTGATTTAAAATGTCTAAATGATTTCATTGCCAGTTTCTTTTATTTAAGTATGCCTCACATTTCAGGATGATATAATTTTCTCAGAAATACACATCTGTAAAGCTGCTTAGAAATAATAAAAAAATTGGATTCTTTTAACTCCAAAAATCATCAAGGCTGAAGGTTTTTTTTTTAAAATATCGAACTAGCCGACAAATAATACATGTTTCAAACAACATTTAATATTAGACAAAGATAAACTAAGTAAAAATGCAATTTCTAAACTATGATTTAATTTGTTAAGATAAAGAAATGGCTACTGAAACCTACCTGGCCCTACAATGAAATGAAGTTTTTGGAGTGGTCTAGTCAAAGTCCAGACTTACTAAGATTGAGCTGCTTTGACATCACCTTAACAGGCCATTCATTCTTAAAAATGTGTTAATATTGTTAAATAACATGTTTTTAAAAAGGAAGTAAGTAAAGTAAACAGGATACACAGTTTTTCAGATTCATTATCTACCCTGACCATTTCCAGTTACATACCCTTCAAAGGTTAGCACCTATTTTACTTGAAAAGAAACAAAATCTAAAGCCTGACCGTGAACACAAACAGACAATTCAATTTCCCATCAAACCATAATTGTAATAACAAATCAGAAGCAAATAAATGCCCCAGAAGTGGAAATATGTGGAACCTTGCTCTAAAATATTTTTCTTCCCAGTTGGCTTCTGTGATTTTGTATTCAAATATACGCTTTCACAGAATAACAATCATGCCCCTGATGTTTGCTGATAGATGTAGATGAGCTAACAGGGTATTGATTGAATGGCAACAACAGTTTCCCGTATTCATTTGAATGATCCTGCTGGGTGGAAGCCAGTGGTGGCACGTTCAGGAAAAAACAAATCACAAAAAACAACTTAGGTTTTCTCATCCAAATAGAAAAGTAAATAAACTGGCAGATAGTGATTTACTAAGTGGAAAAGGGCTATTATAAAATTAGAGCTAAAAATTCTGAGAGGACTACAGTACATCAGAAATTACTGATGCTGCTCATGAAGGCAGAGTTGGGATGACAGAGTGTACCAGAAGTAGAGTGAATTAATTTCATGTGAAACTTGACAATATTTTTTTCCCTGTAAAACTTTAATAAAAATTGAAAGGCGCCGAGTTTCTTCTGTCACTCTTTTACAACTTTCTAACACTTGTATGCTTTTCACCCATTTTCAGCACGTGTTGCTAGGCAACAGCACTTGCACCTTATATAATTTTTTTTCAAATAATACCACATACTAAGACAAATAGTAATGCATAATAATATTTTTATATTATGGATGTATTGGAAATAAAAATAAAACCATCTTTATTGGACTGTCTTTCAGGGATGCTTTCTGGTTTCCCTTTAACAAACATCACAGCGACAGAATTGTTTTAATTTTTTTATTTTTAAACAAAGTACAGCCTCATGGCACAAAGAAATAACCCAAACTAAATCTGCACAGACAGACCTTGTTGTCTAGAATCAGTTCATTGGTGTTTTTTTTTTATCAAATCTTTTTGATAGTAAGAAAAATATTGTCAGAGCTCTGGATAATGTATTGTTCCCTCTAAGTGCCAAAGACACTGATTTTCGTTAAAGGTTCATTTTATGTAAACAACATCGCATCTGAAATCCCATACTATGCTTTTTATATGTGAACTGACAGTCATAGCTACATTTGTGTACATTTTGGCAATATGTTTCCTTTACTATATGTAACACGTCACTTTTTAACAGACACAGTGCCAGTTGGAGATGCATTACCATGGTAAAATGTGATTATTCAAGTGTCAGTTGTTAAAATTGATACTTGTTCCTTCAAATTCTCATACTCAGAGTGTTTAGCTCTGCATGGGGTCTTTTATTTTGAAAATACTGTAATACAAATCTCTTTACCCTTCCTGTGTGTGACTCCCTGTTCTTCCTGTGTGTGCTCTGGGCAGCTAGATGTGGCTTAGTTAAAAATGTAGTCTCGCCACCATTTTTAGTGGCACAGACAATAATGCTGTGGTGATGGATTAGCAAAAATTGTTTGGAGTGGTTGTGATCAGTTCCAGCAGCTGTGACGGAGCCAGAACACAGTGCAGCTGCACCAGTACTGTCCATACTTCTGGATACATACAGAGCTCTCAGCATCTTTTTTTTCCTTTTTTTTTTTTGGAACATTAAAAATATTTTCGAATGAGTTTATTCATCCTTCCATCCATTTTCTGACACGTATCCCGGTTAATATTACACAGGCAGCAGCCCAAGCAGAGAAGCCCAGACCTCCCTCTGCCCAGCCACTTCTTCTATCCAGGGAAGATGCTGAGGTGTTCCAGGCCATCTGAGAAATATAATCTCTCCAGCATATTCTGGGTCTGCCTCAGGGGTCCTTAGGTCATTCACAACAGACCTCACATAGGAGGTTTCTAGGAGACATTCTGGTCAGGTGCTGAACCACCTCAACTGACCCTTTTTGTGTAATACAAACTAGTAGTTCCGGTCGCTCTACTCTGTGCTCCTCCAGAATAACTAAGTTTCTTATTTCTAAGGCCGAGCCATTCAGAGAAAGCCAATTTCCAGAGCCAACAAAACCACATCATCTGCAAAGAGAAGAAATCTAGAGGCCAGCAAAGGGAAGACCCTCCACCCCCTGGGCTATAGCCTAGAACTTCTGTGCCCTGCAAGATACCCCGAGGGATGTAATCAGATGCCTTCTTATAATCCACAAAAGATATTTAGACTGGTATCAAGTGTTTGACAAGAAGGCAACTGGTTTGTGAAGATGTTTCACCTTTTATTTAAAAGTTTCTTCAGCGGTATAACAAGGTATTTAAACTGATAGCTGGTGCAAGCTACCACTTGAGTTTAAAGATGGTCATTCATAGTGGACATAGATGGCCTCTTTATTCCACTCTGAAACCAGCGAAATTAACACAGTGGCAGCCTTGAAATAGTCACTTGAGTTAAGGAGGCTCTCAATTCCTGTTTCGCCATTTGTTTCCGGTGGTCTCTAGTTCATTTGGCAAATACAGCTTCAATAAAGACCAAATTGTTGATAAAATATGTACTGGTAACATCTTAAAATTAATTGCACAACCATATGTCCGCATATATTAGCACAAGGGCTCCTTTGGTTGTTTGGGTTTTCTTTCTATTACTGTATTTCTGTCTTTACCCTACAATATAAAGAGCCTTGAAGTGGCTGTTGTCGTAATTCGGTGCTATATAAATAAAGCTGAGTTAAACTGAACATTTTGGTAAAAAATATTCTCTGCATATTTCTAAACTATGTCACACAGTAGTTTCGCGTCACTGTCTGCCGTGAATGTCCAGCCTGGTCCAAAGCCAATCGAAACCCAACACAAAACAAACTTAAACTGCCATCTTTCAGCATGCTGCCACCTTGTGACCAAAATGTGTAATATCAGGTGAACCTCTGGAAATCTATTTGCACCCCAGAACAACAAATCAACAACAAATGTTACAGTCAGAAAAAATTACTTGCACCTCAGCATCCTGATGGAATATGTATTTGACCCAAGAAGGAATCTATATTAACAAATAATGATTCATGACAGACAGTGTTGGCGAGTAACGGAATACATGTACCGCCGTTACGTATTTAAAATACAAAATATGAGTAACTGTATTCCGTTACAGTTACCGTTTAAAAAGGTGGTATTTAGAATACAGTTACTTTGTTGAAATAAATAGATTACACGGCGGTACTTCCCTGTTTCATATTGTGGCGGGTCAGGACTGTTCTGGTTTTGTTTGACAGCTACGTTCTGTTGTTCCAGGTGGCAGCGTTACGGTTGCCATGGTTACAGGGTGACGCTCTCTCTCTGCGTGTTTCCTGGGTGAGAGAGCGCCTGCTGTTGTTGTTGTGTATGTAGGTATAGCTCTAAAGAATGTAGCATCATAGGCAGTGTAGTCCGTGCTGCAGGGAGAATGGACTGCCATACACGTTATGTGTCTGTGAGCGAGGGAGGGAGAGAAAGGAAAAGTACGAGCTGTCACCGAGCAAAAACGGGAGCTGGAAGCATGTAAATATAATAATAACCACTGCAGCCAAGAAGAGAGCCTGACGAGCCCAGTTGTAAGTAAGCTATTAAGACTCGACTGTACACCGTGTTCGTGTTTTCCTCCAAAAACAATCAGTTCCGTTGGAGCAGCCTTTCAACGCCTCTCTCTGTCTCTGCTAGCAAAGTTGACCCAGACAACAAAGTAAAGCTAATTTTCAGCTACGAGCCCGACACAGAACCCACCGTATTAGCCAGAGGTCCCTTTACTACGGTTCGGAGCCGCGGACCTTCAGTAACAGTAATAAATCACAGCAATAGTACATTCATGTAGTTGTAAACAGCATGATAATATATTAAGTAATCCAAAGTATTCAGAATACGTTACTCTCATTGAGTAACGTAACGGAATACGTTACAGAATACATTTTGGGGCATGTATTCTGTAATCTGTAATGGAATACATTTTAAAAGTAACCTTCCCAACACTGATGACAGAGCTACACAAATGCTCTCGCTCTCTTTTTTTGTTCAGCTCCTCAGATCATTTTAATGCATTGGGGGTTTGTACTCAGCCTTACTATGCAAGTTTCAGTCTGTTTGCTGTTTGCAAATTATTTGTCAGAACAATAGGAAACGACAGCACATCAGAACATATCCAGTGTTGATCCTCTCTATAAACTATGTACAAGAGCATATCGAGATCACAGACGGCGGATTATTGATTTAATTATTTCTAGCATTAGCAGAGATAAAATCCTCATTGGCCAGGCTTTAAGGAATAGCAGAGTTGCTCTGTTTATTTAGCACAAACAAAACGTATTAAGGGCTCACAAAACACTCAGTGCTCAGCTTCACAATACAGCTGAATGGATGAGAACAATATCTGTGACGCAGTCTGGATGTCTCCTTCATGATGGCTCTGTGTACATTGCTCGTGCTCAGTGTGGCAAATCTGTTGTTGGGAAAAAACGACAGGGGCCTTTTAGTGCTCTATTACCAAAGGAAGGATTCTTAATTGGTAAAATCTGCAAATAGGACAGTGACAGACAATAAGAAAACATGTTAAATATGGTGTATATTTTAAGACAAAATATCCAGCCTGGCACTTCAGTGATTACGAGTAAATACAGTGAAGTGTCAGATGCATAATCCCCAAATCAAATTAGGAGTAATTTGCGTCACTTAAAATGAATGAGCGCTCACTTAAGAAAGAGTTTTTATTTGATCATTTCCCAAGCACCATTAGGGCCTGTGGAGAGGATCAAAAGTAACCCTGACTTGTACATATCCACTTCCTGAGAGCACTCAAGACGCATGTAAATGTATTCAGAATCAGTGTGATGGGGGAATTACAAATTAATTTGATATTGGTGTGGGTGTTCTGTCTCACAGGTGGTGAAAATGGAGCCTGACCATTTGTCACTAATCACAGCATCAAAACCTAATGGGAGGCGTTGTCAGACCTAATGGCAGAAGGTGCATTCTGTGATAAAACAGGGTAATTCCACTTCACAATAATCACAGGGGGGCTATCAAGTCGATAACTGCGTTTACAGCAAATGTCTTTCTGCACAGAGCAGGCAATTTTCTCTCTTGCAATAGCCGGAAACCCATTTTATTCGGGGAGTGTAGGGAATTGGTGGGTGCTGAAAGCAAAATTTCCCAGGAGGGTCTGGACATATTGTGAAAATCACTCCTACTGGAATGTAGCCAACATATTGTCACTCAGAGGAGGGTGAATTTGGGAACAATATTGTGCGCGCTCAAAGGAACAAATGCGCTCCAAGGTTGAAAGGGGCAGCTTGTCAACTCTGTGGCACTTTTTTGGAATAATCTATTTGACGAAGGTTAGAGATAATATTGGTTTAACAAAGTACTGCAATTCTAATTGATATCAGACTTGGTCTTTATTCGTCCAAGACAGACTTCTCATTTATCTTCTGTCTGACAGCATTTAAGCAGGGACACATTTACCTCATGGGATTGTATCCGAAAACAATCCAGATTTAAACGTGCATTATTGTGTTTGAAGAAACCAACGGACACACATTCTTTGGACACATTTGGCATCTTGCCTTCTCTAAAGGTCAACAAACCTAACATCATAATGGTCGGTCTATAAATCTGAAAAAGCCTTAGAAATTAAGAGTTTAAATTAAGCCAAGAGCCAGAGGTTGATATGATTAACCTTGTGATGACCATTACTTTACCAACAGTTTTGCCACAAATTATTTATATTACAACTTGCAGATATGCCTTTCCTGTTGGTATTGTATAAAAACATGAATGGAACTTGAATAAATATTAATATGCCCTCAATACTGAGATAGAATCAACCTTGCTCTAACAGTAAATGGCATTGTGTTCCTCAGTTCAGCTGTCTAACTGTCTAACTGTCAACTGTCTAAGCACGAGACGTCCACAGACGTTATTTTCTAGGCTAAAACCAAATGGTGAGACATGACCTTTAAAAAGTATCTCACTATTTTGTCTGAATTTATTTGAAAAGTCAAATGTGAAAAGTCTCCAACAAAAACCATTTACCATTGTTCTACCGAGCAATTCTTTTCTGTCAGTTAGAGATACATAAAATCACAATATTATTCATAATAATATTAAAAAACAATGATATGATTCAGGTGTTATTAATGTTTTATTATCAAAGATTTTCCCATGTATGCTGCATGTTGACACTATTCGGGCACATCATTAATCACAATCACAGCTACTTATTCCTTTTTATCTCCTTGACTGGTCACTTCCCATCAAAGAGATGCCAACAAGTCATTTACTGGATGGTGCAGAATTTCTTCTTCTCAGAACCTCTTTTGATGTGACAAATCACTTTGCCGACAGGCACGGTAATTTAAATGATAAGAACTTCTCTCTAACAAAATTAATTTTGATATGTATCTGGCAAGCATAGCCGCGCTATCGCAGAGAAGCAGCTGGCCCCAAGCTAAGGTAAAGCGCTCATTATTTTCCAATTAAACTCAGTGGTATCTGTCCAAATAAATGCTAAAGGCAGGTACAGGGAACACCAAGTTATTTGTTAAGTTGTCTAAGTGAACCTAATTAAAATGTTGCTACAGTTTTACGTGACCTAGTTACTATGTTTATTGTGTTTAAACTGCACATACAAATATATTTTAATACCCCCTTTCAGAGAGTTCTTTAAGGGATTTCCAGAGAAGTGAGGGTTTCATCTTTTTGTTTGTTTTTTTACATTTTACATTTTTTCATCTCAAAAGGTTTTACACTGGGGTGCACTGAAGTGGGGAATCATCTTTTTTACTCACTGGATACATTTAAGCATCAAAAACTACTTTTTTAGATCTTGGAGAAGATCACAATTTCTGAGTTGTGATGAGTTGTGATGATGGATATGTGAGACCTTCTACATGAACCTGGTATGTGACAGCACACATCCTAGGTTCTTCTGGCAGTTTTAACATTGACCAATGTTATGACGATCATATGAAACTGTGGTGTTGTCTGCTCAGACTCCTCATCAAAGGAGTTGGTTTTTCTCCAGTCGGGCGAGAACTGTGCACAGTGATTCATTCTGCTTTGTTTTTCCCATATTTTTTAAACGTGATTGATTTTTCGATTTGACCAAGGCGCAGTTTTGCTAGCAACACGTATTTTAGTTGCTTCTCTGATGTTTTTGATGTTACCCTTCTTCTTCTCCTTTGTGTTGTACAGGTACAATGTGAGTTCAACCATGTAGGGTTTCGGCAACCCCTGGCTTGTGTTACAGCTGATGGGGACAATGGAAAGGCAAATATTGATCTGTTTTTGTGAGTTTTCTTTGTATTTGAGGCTTGTACACACCTCACAACCCAAGACAGTCAGAATATTGTTCTAATACAGTCAGTGGACTTGGTGGGGTGAGTGTTGTCCTAAAATAGTTGTTTCTATATTGCTCGTTACAGTTTTTAGGTGCTGGAAGTTTTAGTTTATTACTCTTCATAACAGAGAATATGAACAACATTGCTACTCATTGCTAAGTATCACCCATGGTAATTTGAGGATATGGTTTCATCTCCATGAGTCCAGTTTGATGGAGTTGTTTGGTACAATAATAAGCGTTTTGGATATAGAGAGTTGTGTTGACTGTCTGGTAATGCTGTAGCTAACAGAGTTATTGTCAGTTCGTGAAAAAGTCAGCAATTCTGACTTTACAGTTGATTTTTTTTTCTGGAACATCTCCTGAATTCAGATTTTCCACTTGGAAAGTTGGAGTGAATCAACATACCCCAAAATCCATAATGGCAGCACTGAACGTAAGCAGTAGTAAAACTGGGAAAGTTTAATCTGTACTGCCACTGTTGTGTATTTTTGACTCACTAAGTCACTGATTAGGCTCTATGAATGAATGTGTTTGTTCGGCATAAACAAATAAGTAATATGTTGTATTGCTAGTGATATCTTAATGGCTCTACCTTACTAAGAACCACAACAAATCCTGTTTTTCCTTGAACGCGTCAACTCAAGAGTGATGTCACTCCCGCGTTCAAAAATGCAAGTAACCTGAAATGAGGATTAATGCTTCAGATGATAATGGATTCCCACCCCCTATCACTCATCCCCCACACACCCACTGCTGTAGCTTTCCTTTTCTTGTTTCCCTGCATACATATAAACAGTGTTGGGAAGGTTACTTTTAAAATGTATTCCATTACAGATTACAGAATACATGCCCCAAAATGTATTCTGTAACGTATTCCGTTACGTTACTCAATGAGAGTAACGTATTCTGAATACTTTGGATTACTTAATATATTATCATGCTGTTTACAACTACATGAATGTACTATTGCTGTGATTTATTACTGTTACTGAAGGTCCGCGGCTCCGAACCGTAGTAAAGGGACCTCTGGCTAATACGGTGGGTTCTGTGTCGGGCTCGTAGCTGAAAACTAGCTTTACTTTGTTGTCTGGGTCAACTTTGCTAGCGAGAGACAGAGAGAGGCGTTGAAAGGCTGCTCCAACTGAACTTATTGTTTTGGAGGAAAACATGAACACGGTGTACAGTCGAGTCTTAATAGCTTACTTACAACTGGGCTCGTCAGGCTCTCTTCTTGGCTGCAGTGGTTATTATTATATTTACATGCTTCCAGCTCCCGTTTTTGCTCGATGACAGCTCGTACTTTTCCTTTTTCTCCCTCCCTCGCTCACAGACACATAACGGGTATGGCAGTCCATTCTCCCTGCAGCACGGACTACACTGCCCATGATGCTACATTCTTTAGAGCTATACCTGTAGCATTCTGCCTATTAGCTTAGCACAACAACAACAAAAAGGCCTCTCTCACCCAGGAAACATGCAGAGAGAGAGCGTCACCCTGTAACCATCGCAACCGTAACGCTGCCACCTGGAACATCAGAACAGCTGTCAAACAAAACCCAAACAGTCCTGACCCGCCACAATATGAAACAGGGAAGTACCGCCGTGTAATCCATTTATTTCAACAAAGTAACTGTATTCTAAATACCACCTTTTTAAACGGTAACTGTAACGGAATACAGTTACTCATATTCTGTATTTTAAATACGTAACGGCGGTACATGTATTCCGTTACTCCCTAACACTGCATATAAACAGTTAGGCTGTACATCTGTACAGAGCACAGTAAGGTACATTTATGGAAGTCTGATGAAAGGTTTCAGACAAAATATGAAAAGCTGTCAGAGAAAGCAATTAATTATAAGTACTGAAGTAAAAACCTCACCAGTTTGCATATATATAGCGAGATGACAAAGAATCAAGTATTTTGGATGTAGTAATATATCAACCTGACATTTTGAAGAACGTTACAGAAGGAATGACTGAATTTATTTGGTAGGAACAGAAAATTGCAATAAAACGATATTCTAAACAGTTCATAGACTATGTGGGCCACACCAATAAATCAAAGAAACAAATCCCGTATGGTGATCAGTCAGCTCATCAGGCAATCTGTCAAGAGACTAATGCACAAATATGACATTTATCTGTCAGTTAGCTTGTCAAATTGATAGAGCTAAGGATAGAGCTGACAGTAATTTATTCTCTTGTCTGTTCTCTGCTATGAAATATCTTGGGTACAAGTTTCACTTAAAAGGAAAAAAAAGTTGGGCTGCTAGATTTTTGCAGTAAGTAGCAGTTCCTAAAATGCTGTCCCCTTACTACACAGATGTTACTGAAGATGGAAAATGTAAACAAATCTTTGCAGTAGCTCAAATGTTTTCCTTTCCCCTGCTTCCACTCTTTGGACTGCGCTGGTTAAACACGTTGTGGAAATGATTTTCATCTTCTCCTCGCTGCAAAGTACACTGCAGAGATGGTTCTGTTCCATACAATGTCAATGAAAAGACTCAAGAGGCAGAAATAAAAGTCACTACAGGAGGTAGACACTGAGGCAAAAGTGCAGTGAGCTGGAAATGTATCGCTCGAGCAAAAGTATATACTTCATGTATCTACTTCATAAATATAAAATATAGCGCTACACTCTCTCACATGTGGATGAAAAAAATTTATTAATGTGCGTCATGCTGTTTCCATGACACGGAAAAGTGTTTCTGTATTTCTTTCAATTCTTCTACAGCTTGATTTGGTGGGTTTGTGCCGTGTTTAGCTTTTATGTAGTTATAGTTTCTTATTTTATTCTGTGCATGGTTTCTTTTGCAGGTAAAGCCTTTCTTCAATTTGGGGCGACCCTGGCATAGGGGGTTGGGAAGCGCATTTGTAACCGGAAGGTTGCCGGTTTGATCCCTGGGCTCTCTGTCCTGGTCGTTGTGTCCTTGGGCAAGACACTTTACCCTACCACCTCGGCCAGAGGGGCCGATGGCACAATATGGCAGCCTCGCTTCTGTCAGTCTGCCCCAGGGCAGCTGTGGCTACAACCGTAGCTGCCTCCACCAGTGTGTGAATGCGAGAGTGAATGAATAAATGATAAATGGTAAATGGCCTGTATTTATATAGCGCTTTACTAGTCCCTAAGGACCCCAAAGCGCTTTACATATCAGTCATCCACCCATTCACACACACATTCACACACTGGTGATGGCAGCTACATTGTGGCCACAGCCACCCTGTGGCGCGCTGACAGAGGCGAGGCTGCCGGACACTGGCGCCACCGGGCCCTCTGACCACCACCAGTAGGCAACGGGTGAAGTGTCTTGCCCAAGGACACAACGACTGAGACTGTCCAAGCCGGGGCTCGAACCGGCAACTTTCCGATTACAAGGCGAACTCCCAACTCTTGAGCCACCGATCACGAATAGTGGCATTGAAAAGCGCTATATAAATCCAATCCATTATTATTATTATTCAAGGTTTATTTATTGTTCTTTTAATCACCCACAGAGTATAGCCGGTACTGTTTGTGGTTATGTAAATTCGGCCCTGAAAGGATTTACAATGCTGAGAACTGTGAAAAGCAGGCCGTAAACATACATAACTACAAGTGTCTTATATGGATGCTGTGTTTTTCACAGTGAAAACTGATGCAGTCCAGCCCACGGGGTACGTAATGAAACTGCAATAACTATTGGACTTGTGCTAAGTCTGAAACTTGACTCCACTTCCTGTATGAATTGAGTTCCTGGATCCATAAGAATATCCATCCTTCACTCCATCCATCCATCCATCACTACTGCTCATCAACATCTGGATTGTTTTTTTTCCTTTATTTTGTCTACACATAACATCAAGATAATGTCCATCTTTCCTTCTCATTTTTATATGAAATATGCAAAGTGTGGGGTTATCCTGTTAACCAACAGACAAACAACAAAACCAGTCACATAATCTCTTTGGTGGATGTAGTGATATTTTAATAATTGAGTACTCTGGGTTTCACTGACAAACTGATCTTTTCTGCTTGCAGAATCTCTGTTTTTTTTTCATAGCTGTTTAATCAGCTTTCCATAGTTAAGATTTTTAGAAATGTTATTACTATGCAGTTTCACCTTGTAAGTATGTCTCTCTCTTTCTAGATACTATCTGTGGACATCTTTTTTTTAAGTACAGTCTCATTCACCTCACCCTCTAAATGGTCACAGCGGACCAATGTATCTTGATGACCATGATTCTGCCAGTCATTCTACCATTGCCATGTGCCTGTTTGCAGGAGGTTATGTCTATGATATTGACTTTCCTGTACAACTGAATAAACTGTGTAAAAGTTGTCATGTGATTTGTTATTGTCACGGTCCTGGGTCGGTGACCCAGTGTTTTTGGTTTCTCCCTGTCTCCCTGCTGTTTCCTCTTAGCTCTGTTCACCTCTTGTATTTAGTGTCTGCGTCTTCCCCTGCTCGTTGTCGCGTCGTACCCTCATACCTCCCCTGTGCGATCAGTTTGCATACCTGCCTGCTTGCTAGTTTAGTTAACTTAGTTAATTGTATTCCCAGTTCAGTTCAGTTCAGTTTGTGCACATCAATAAAGCTGCTTAAGGTTCACCTTTTAGTTCCTGCGTTTGTGAGTCCTGCATTTTGGGTCCTCTCTCCCTGCCTGCCTGCACACAGCCATGACAGTTATTCCATATTTGAGCTATAGCATTGGTAGAAGGAGCTTCTGGGTTTGAAAAGGCAGTCCAACACAGAAGTGCCTGAAACCTGCATTCTTTTTAATGTCCAACAGAGGGCAACATCTGTGGTTGCACAAAGACTAATGGGCTTATAGAAGTAAATTGGAAAACAGCCATCAGACCTTACCTCTGTAAATACTTTAATGGTAGGTTTATTGGCTCAGTCACTTATTTTCGGTCATACTGAATAACATATTAAGTCTTTTTTTTCTGTACAATTTTAGGATTCAAGAAAATCATCCAGAATAAGCTCACTGG
The DNA here is from genome assembly GCF_056152115.1 of Neolamprologus brichardi. Taxonomy (NCBI): domain Eukaryota; kingdom Metazoa; phylum Chordata; class Actinopteri; order Cichliformes; family Cichlidae; genus Neolamprologus; species Neolamprologus brichardi. The sequence continues at coordinate 30,715,552 of NC_142113.1, read as the reverse complement.
CCAAAAACATGTGCTTGACAAGTTGCTAGCCAATGAGCTTGTAGGTTTACAGTCAGAACCATTATTTGGCTTGTGAGTTTCAAAACACCAAGCTTTCACAATGGGACATCACAAACCAGCAGGTGATGTTAAGTTAGGTACATGAATCTTTTATACTTCCTGTATTCTGTCTATAATTAAAGCTTTTTAGAAGCTGGGTGTGGCTAAATAACTCGTTTCCCTTTACACTTTTAATTATTACTGATTTATTGTGATATTTCTGCAGTCTCAACAATACAATCAAAATAAACGTGCCCATTTCTTTAACACAAGTTCTAATATTACTTACCATTCACACTTCAGTCAAATATTTAAAGGCAGTTTGTGGATGACCAGCAGTTTTTTAATGATTCTGTTTAGCACTGCTGCACAGAGGAGGTTTTTACGACTCATATATTGAATCATAAAACTCATATTTTTTAATAAGAAGGGATTATATTTAGTGTCTGGCTTGGTAAAAGCCTTGCTGCAATATTTATATATGCACATGTAAATTTTATCTAGTTTCATATTATTTATGCAGAAACTTTGTATTAAATCACCCAGAGCTGAGAGGCTATGAGGCTGCAATATATCATTGTTCGGCTGCTGTCACATGATGCGGCTTTCTACTCTCTGGATAATACTTAAATTACTTTGGCTGTGGTGTTCTGAAGGTAATGATGTCATTTATTTGAATTATTATAAGAAACAATGTGGGGCGCTGCTTTCTGTCAGGTGACACAGACAGTCTGTCAAATGTGTTTGCCTACACAGTTTGATTTGGCAGATGGTGAACTGAGCAGCTCATTCTGATGGCTTTGAATTTAAAAAAATAGGCACAATTTACAGCTGTTCTCTCCAGGGAGCAGGTAAAACTTTGATTAGTTCTTTGGGAAGTGAAAAGGGTGGAAGTGGAAAGTTAGGGGAGGATCTGTGTGCCTTGTCACTACTAAAACTTTATTACTCTAAATAACAGATTCAAAGCCTGCACTAACTACCTCTTCTATCACAGCTTGTAGATGACACGTATTCATCAGCACATAAACAATTGTTCTTTAATTACATATATTGTATAATTTATTAACTCGCTGGCACATCTTTGAAACAACTGCTGATGGATTTGAAGGCTCCTATCTGAAAGAGCCGAGCTTTAAAATAGCAAAATAATTCATGTCCTTTTTGTCCCAGTGACATCAAAGAAACCACACAAGGCTGATGGTGCTTTAATGGATTTTTTTAAGCTGCAGCTCATAGACTGCGCTGTATTCATTGCAGCATTCATGAGACAAGGATGTGGTATGAAAAAGTTCTAAGCGGAAAAATCCTTAACCAACATAAATGTCTGTGTTCCTGACAAGCAAAACCTCTTTTTGGCCTCTAAGTAACGAATGCTGAGGTAGCATGACGTTTTTATTGCCACAATAACTCACCAAAGTCTGATCAGTCACAGCGTTTGAGAGTGACAACTATAATTCATGTCTATCTCCTGGAAGCACATTTTGGTTTCAGTGTTGAGTATCCAGAGATAAACAGTAGCACTTCCGTCAATTTTCAGAAAAATCGCTCATTTATTCTGAAATCAGAGCTTTGATGGTCAAATGAAGATCACAGGATTTTGGTTTAGAATCACAGATGAGTAAACTGACTCTGAAGTGCTGCACTGTATGCAGTGTTGGGGAGTAACGGAATACATGTACCGCCGTTACGTATTTAAAATACAAATTATGAGTAACTGTATTCCGTTACAGTTACCGTTTAAAAAGGTGGTATTTAGAATACAGTTACTTTGTTCAAATAAATGGATTACACGGCGGTACTTCCCTGTTTCATATTGTGGCGGGTCAGGACTGTTTGGGTTTTGTTTGACAGCTACGTTCTGTTGTTCCAGGCGGCAGCGTTACGGTTGCCATGGTTACAGGGTGACGCTCTCTCTCTGCGTGTTTCCTGGGTGAGAGAGGCCTTTTTGTTGTTGTTGTGCTAAGCTAATAAGCAGAATGCTACAGGTATAGCTCTAAAGAATGTAGCATCATGGGCAGTGTAGTCCGTGCTGCAGGGAGAATGGACTGCCATACCCGTTATGTGTCTGTGAGCGAGGGAGGGAGAAACGGGAAAAGTACGAGCTGTCATCGAGCAAAAACGGGAGCTGGAAGCATGTAAATATAATAATAACCACTGCAGCCAAGAAGAGAGCCTGACGAGCCCAGTTGTAAGTAAGCTATTAAGACTCGACTGTACACCGTGTTCGTGTTTTCCTCCGAAACAATAAGTTCTGTTGGAGCAGCCTTTCAACGCCTCTCTCTGTCTCTGCTAGCAAAGTTGACCCAGACAACAAAGTAAAGCTAGTTTTCGGCTACGAGCCGACACAGAACCCACCGTATTAGCCAGAGGTCCCTTTACTACGGTTCGGAGCCGCGGACCTTCAGTAACAGTAATAAATCACAGCAATAGTGCATTCATGTAGTTGTAAACAGCATGATAATATATTAAGTAATCCAAAGTATTCAGAATACGTTACTCTCATTGAGTAACGTAACGGAATACGTTACAGAATACACTTTGGGGCATGTATTCTGTATTCTGTAATGGAATACATTTTAAAAGTAACCTTCCCAACACTGACTGTATGTTTGTAAGTTTTCTCCCCAACAAACACAACAATGTCAACGAAACATTTTGCACCTTCAAAGGCACCTGCGGTAGCATCCAAAAGGCAGAGGAAGATGCTAACCATCCCACAAAAAGTTGTACGTCTGGACATGATAAAGGAAGGCAGAAGTTATTTTTTGGACCATAAGGCACACCGGATTATAAGATTATTATAATATTATATCGCATTAAGCGAAACAAAACTTTACTCAACTCATTCTTCTTGCTTCCTCTACTTCCGAAACCATTAATTTATTCATGTTGAATTCTCTCACAGCTGCTCTATTCCCATGTTCTGGACCTGAAAACAGGATTTGGTCTTTGGTTTCATTCTATAATACTGGAATTATTTTTCTACCAAAGTGTTAGCTTTGAGAGTGTTTAAACAAGAGAGAAAAGTGTGAAAATGTTCACATGGTAGACTAATGTGCCTGTGTTAATTCAGCTCCATATTATTGTGTGAAGTTGCACTGGGTTGGGAGTGGTTTTGTGTGTGTGTCACATTTTTGGTGAGCAATGGCTGGAATGGGGTTGGACTAATTAGAGGCAGGTGTACTTCATTGCGCTGATACACTGGTCTACTTATAGCCCACACTACAAACACTGCTGTGACGTTTTGTCTCTCTGTGCAGCTATGTAATGTGATGAAATCAGATATGTTTGGGATGGATGGGTTTTGTGCTATGAATTCTATATGAAAGTGTCGTTTTGTCTCTCTGTGCAGGCCAGGGCCTATTATATGCCACAGCCTAAAGGCAGCGGAGTTGCAGAGGCTGGAGTGACCACTAAATATGCTTTCAGGGTGGTGGGTCTCCGAGGACAACTTCTAACCCTGTTAAAGGCAACATGTGGAGTGCAACTGGCCGTGTGGCATAGCTGGCTCTGGCCTTGGGACTGTGTGTTTTTTATTTGATTCATAAATGGGACACTGGACTGTTTTATCTTTTATCTCTTGATTTTTTTGTCAATAAATTATCTTTTAGAATTTTATTGACTGTCATCTTTTTGCCCACGACTGAGACGGTTGGTCAGACCTAGAATCTTTCTTTGGGTGTGTTACACCTGTCTGAGAAATGTGTATGAAGTGTGTAGTGAGGGTTTCACAGCTTTAAAACGTCTATAATAATTGTAAAAAAAAAAAAAAAAGTTGGCTACTTTACGGATTTCACCTATCGTGGGTTATTTTTAGAACTTAATTCCCGCAATAAGCAAGGGACCACTGTATATACAAGCTGAATGTGGTCGTAGGCAACCATGGGCAGTGATGAGCTAGACTTGATGTTCCTAAAAAAGAAAAAAGAAAGAAATGCAAACTTTGGGTTCATCTAATTCTCACACGAAGGCAGCAGCAGGGAGAGTTTCATAGTTTGATCCAGGAGTTAGAGCTTTATCACGGCCACTTTTGTACATATTTCAGGATGTTTGAATTCTTGTTGGCACAGTTGGGACCACATCTGTGGAGGCAGAGGAATACTTTCACTGAGTAAGCAGTGACAAAGGTAAAATAGTTTGTTTTTTTACTATTGAAATGTCATTGTGTATTCAGTACTGGTTAATGTTTGAACTATGTGTGACTTGTTGCCAAATGAAGCCATCTGATTGGTCAGATCTGTTTAATCTTGATAAGAAAAATGGAAAAAAATGATCTTAGTTAAATGGTCAGAGTATCGTTTTTTAAATTATTATTAGCATACCAAATTTACCAATTACCATAAAACACACACAAATATAGAAACCTGATTGGAGGTTTGGCACATACAAACACCACCACCTTATTGGTGCTACAGCCATCTACTGAAGAAACTCCACCCAATGATTCAACGTTTGACTCATATTTTTACTTTAGAATATTGTCATGGTCCTGGGTCGGTGACCCAGCGCTTTAAGTTTATTATTATCATTTTCTAGTTTATTATTATGATGATTATTATTGTTTGAGTTCTCTTCGGTCTGCCTCTGAGTCTGCGTCTGTATCTCTGTCTGTCTGTGGTGTCACCCCGTCTGTTTGTGAATCTGTCTGTTCAGTTCAGCGTCTTGTCTGGTTCCCTGTGTCTGAGCTTCCTGTTTTATTGTGAAGGTCTGTGTCTTATGTGAGTGTGCTCACTTTACGTTTCCCCTGTCTCGTCAGCTGTCATTTCTCCCAGGTGTGTTCCCCTCCTGTCTCTCATCCCTTGATTACTGCCATCTGTGTATTTAAGCCCTGTGTTTCTCTGTGTCAGTGTCGCGTTGTTCACCCTCAACTTGCTGTGTGTTCATGATTTCCAGTCCTCCTGCACCTCAGTTTAGAGTTTTGTTTGCTTTTGTGAGTTTTATTTTATGTTGAAGTTTTGTTCCAGCAATAAAGCTGCATTTCCAGTTGAAGCCTCGTTTCCTAAGAGTCCTGCATTTTGGGTCCACCACTCCTGCCTGCCTGCCACACAGCCAACCATGACAAATATGTTGGTAATAAAGTCCTGTGGCTGCAAAACAAGCTCAAATTATGATCTCACCGCCACCATGCTCAGCACTTAAGGGAGAAAGAAAGTTAAAGATTAAGGATTTTACACAAGACTTGGCAAATGGAAAACCCTTTTTTTAATCAATAAATGAAATGTGCTCCACAAATTTATCTTTGACAGCTGTGTGCTTTCATTTAAACTGTGGGGGAGCTTGTTTTAGGCAAAAAACAGTGGCTGAAAGAATATAATATAGGATGTAAATAAACAAATCCTATAGACTCCCTAATATAAAATTATGAGCCAGGAAATTAGCATTATATAGGCATTTTAATTTGAATGATAAAACGAGTCTTTTATTTTGAAGCAAAAAGTAAAAAAGGTCAGATGAAAGTGGTTTGTTTTTTGTTTTTTTAAATAAATGAAGCCCTGTAGCAGCAGCCACCATCTGGCTACCATAACTGCCCACAGGCCATTGTCTGGATGAGAACCATGAGTCAGCAGGAGGGAGGCAAGCAGAGGTCAACAAGAGCTCTAGGCAAGGTCACCTGCAGGACTGGACAAGCTGGCATAACTCTTGGAAGACACACACACACACACACACACACACACACACACACACACACACACACACCACAAACAGATGGCCCAATGGTCCACTGACGCTTCTGTCGATCCATCTGCGGATTATTCTTATCATTTCCAAAAGGTGAAGATATTGATTTTTCCAGGGTTTGGCTGAAAGTGTTTGTGTGTTTGACTGATGCTTATCTCAGTATGCAGCATATCACCTGTCTGTCAGTGCCAGCCTGCAGAACCATCCAGTGTGGAGAAAAATCTGCAAAAGTTTATACCTGAGAGATTTCGCAGTTATCACTGAGCAAAATGTACATTCCTCTTCTGTACGCACAATGAACTTACGGCTTTCAATAGCAATTAGCAGCATATTACTAATGTAAAAGACTTTTCATATAGAATTTCTCAAAGTAGCTAACAGAGCTGTAAGGAAGCCTAATGATCTGTGTGTGCTCTGCAGGTGCACTGGTCTATAAATAATTAAGTAATTAAAATAATTATGTGAAAGGCAACAGCTTGAAAAATCATCCCAGCATCTGCCACACATAGATAAAAAGCAAATAAGTGCTCCATAAGCAATGTCAGTAGAACTATTTTTCATCATATCCATTTTACTGTGAACAAAACAAACCACAACCAACTGTAGTCACTGTGATGTATTTGTGTTTCCCTTGGGGGGCATTAAACTGAAAAATTCAATTTGCCAGTTTTCAAAATGTTTCAAGGATTTTATTTCATAGCATGTGTTACTGACTATGGGAAAGTCCAAATTAGAAACATCCTAGTCAAATTAAATGAATAGTATACTTCCAGCTTACAGAACATGTTGTATGATGCTCATGTTCTCCAGTGGTTATTAAATCAGATTTACACACATGAAGCCCTCGATTGTTTTGGCATCAGTTCATCTAACTATCATCCATTTGAGGGGGCCAGCTGAAATTGGGCAAGAAGTGAGCTATACCCCCGACAGACAAATCATAACAATAACCGCCTCAGGGTGCTTTATATTGCAAGGTAAAGACATTACAGTAATAGAGAAAAAACACCAACAATCAAACGGCAAGTTGCCAAGTGGCAGCAGTGGGAAGGAAAAACTCCTTTTTAACAGGAAGAAACCTCCAGCAGAACCACTCCCATCCACACCTGTCATTTTTTCCACAGTTCATGGCTAGCTTCTGTCAATGGCAATGTGTTTGAGGAGTGGACCCAAAAGCAGACTAGCGAGAGACACGATGAAGTTTAAGAAAAAGCGAGCCACTTATTCAGGCTGATAACTGTCAGGATCCTGGGTTGTGCGACCCAGTGTTTTGAGTTTTAGTCTATTTTGATGTTTAAAGTTTGTTTAGGTTCATTGAGTTATTCTAGCTCATTTGTTATTATATTACCCTTGTGTTAAGTCTCTCTTGCCCTTCATGTGTTTATGTCTGTGTGTCTTATGTTGTCAAGTTCATGTTGTCGTTTCTGTCATCTTCCCCTGTACTCGGTCTCCCTGGTTCATGCGCCCGTTATGTGTCATGTCTGTGTGGCTCTTGTTGTCTAGTTCGTTTCATGTCTATGTCTCCGTGTTTCCTGTTTTATTTTGAAAGAGTCTGTTCCTTGTTCACTGCATTTAGTTTACTCTCCCCTGTGTTGTCATTATGTTTCATTCTAGTCAGCTGTGTCTCCACTTCCCCTGATCACCTCATGTGTGTATTTAGTCCTCAGCCTTGCTGTGTTCAGTGTTGCGTCGTCTGTGTTCTCACCCACCATGTTTGTGTTCATAGTTTTCTGTGGCATCATAGAACCAGTTTCCCAGTTTAGTTATAGTTTAGTTTCGTCACTGTGCTTCTGCTTTGTTTGACCCCCATGTCATCAGTCAAAATAAAAGCTCGCGTTTCATTTGAACTGAGTTTCGTGTCTTCGCCTGTGTCTGCACCTGAGTACTCCACACACTCTCCACTCGATCTGCCACTGCAGATCGTGACAGATAACTAAACAGGAAAGCAGATGACACAGGTGAACAGAGGCAAAAACTAAACTACCCTAAACTGGAAAAACTAGAACTAGGCATGAAAACCACAACATGAAAATGAAAATTCAAGACTTTAGACACATGACGTCCATGGACATGAGATGAAGACAACAGAGACCTGACAATAAACAAATGGAGACAGATGGCTTACAATACACAAGAAGGTAAAGAGGGAAGTGGACACACATGGGGAACACAGCTGACACAAATGAACATGACGCCACAGGATAAACAGGAAACATGGAAACAAACTTAACTAAACATACAGTTGGTGATAGAAATAACATAATACCAAATGATAGACAAAATAAAACCAACACAAAGAATTCCAAAAAGATCATAATCTCAAAAATGCTGGGTAACATCCACATACCCCCCGACAGCTTGAACATTTTGAATGGCTCCTCTGAGTGACCATAAAAGAGTTTTGTTTTTGTTTGTTTTTTATTTTGATAATTGCATCCACTTGTGAAATATTTCTCCATAACTTGAAGTTATCTGCTGCACTACTAAGCATTTGTAAAAATGTTGTCTACCCCCTGTGCTGTTAGTTTTTTTCACCTTTTTCAACTGGCACTTTTTTATGGACTCAAATACACTTGCACTGCATGAACAACCTGTACCACAAACACTGGTTTGATGCTTTTTCCACTCCTGGAACCTCTCAGCAGGCACCACCACAAAGTGTTTTTCTTTGTAGCTAAACCTCTGCTTACTTCACTTCTATTCAGCTGCTCTATGCTGCTTTTTATTATATTTTATTTATTTATTGTGCATGTCTTGAGAAAGTCATTTTTTCTCTTTTGCTGCTTTCAGCAAAGTGTAAATGTTGCTTACAGCTGCATAGCCTGTGTGTCCTTTAGAGGAAAATATATTAAATTTATTTTATATTTTACATGCAGTAAATCAGTGTTAGTTGTTATACAAATACATGTATTAATTTTATTTGTATCCTCACGTTGCTGTGTATGCATTTTTGTTTTGTATTTTATGTAATACTTAGCGTACTAACTATGCAACAAATACTTATTTCTTTTCTGAGATAGTCCCCTATCATAAATATCAGTTTGTTGGTTTGTGGACACGAGTCAATCAGATCAAAGCAGTAAAAGAATAACTATTTAAGACAAACCTAAAGCAGACAATTTCTTGAATTAGTGATAATAAATAAAATAATATATTCCTAATTTTATTAGGGAATGACAAAAAGGGAAAACCAAGACCAGCTGTTGTTTGTCACGTCCATTAAATTAGTGTTTTTTTACCTGAACATGTTCTCTAACACTGCATGAAGTTCTTTTTTATACCTTATGGGAGTGCACATAGACACAGACCTCCAATGGAGCTCTAACACCTCTGCGGTCTTAAAGAAGGCCCAACAGCGTCTCCACTTTCTGAGAATCCTCAGAAAAATGGACCTGAAGAAGGAGCTGCTGACCGTCTTCTACCGCTGCTCCATTGAAAGTGAGCTGACATATTGCATCGGTGTGTGGTTCTCCAGCTGCACCACAGCACACAGAAAGGCACTCCAGAGGGTCATCAATATGGCCCAAAGAATCATTGGACATCCTCTTCCCTCCCTGAAGGACCTGTACAGCACTCGCTGTCTCAAGAGGGCACGCAGCGTCCTACAGGACTGCACACACCCAGGACACCGGGTGTTTAAGCTGCTGCCGTCCGGCAGGAGGTTCAGGCTGCTGAGGTCCCGGACAAACAGACTCAAGGACAGCTTTTACAACAGGGCAACAGCCCTGATCAATGCAAATAGCTGACCTGATTGGCTACCTCCCTGGACTTTTTTAGGGGGGAGGTAACAATGTTTAAAACAATAACAATAGTAATATTTATATTTATAACAAGGTGCAATAATAAATGTGCAATAATAACAGTGTGCAATACAAATACACTTATTCTTCTTTTTTTATTACTAAGTTATTATACTGTGTTGTGTTGTTTGTGTTGCGTTGTGATGTGTCATATCGTGTTGTGCTGTGTTATATGTAGTGCCGACATAGGACAGTTTTCCAATTTCATTGTACTACTGTACTATGTATGACTGTGCAATGACAATAAAGAGTTATCTTATCTTATCTTATCTTATAACTTTCCAGTTGTCGACATGTCATTAAAGTATTCTGAACTGCACAAAGAAATTAATGTATTTTCAGTATAAAGTCTGATTTTTGTACTAAATGAGGCTGTTGTTCTGCAAAAGTATGTCACAGCAGTCGCGCCAGCCTGGAAAAGTGAGATTACAACATGTCTGGAATAATAAACAATCAGCCTGTCATTTGTTCAGTCTAGTACATTTTTTCCTGTTAAAGACATTTTTGTTATTTGTTTTTAATTAGCGCCACAATTTTTCCCTTCAACATATTTGTTAAAGTATTTACGAGCGTTCCAGGGTATTCTTCTCATATTTTCCAGGTTCGCCTGACAGTCTCATCCTATAAACAGCCACGCCAGACAGCCGAGACTTAAAGCTGCTGTCTGATTTAGTGGAGAGCTGTATTTGGTGCCGCAGTAAAGTATTGAGCTGCGTGAAGTTGGTGTCACAGCGAGACAGGAGATGCTAGTTAACCTGCTGTGATGAAGTGCTTCAATGCCATTTGCCCAGCAGCAGACTGTGACATTCCAGTTAAACTCGGGGGGGGCAAAACATATAAATAAAAGACTTTCATACAGCACTAAATGGTGTAAAAGGTCAGATTTATTTCCAACACAAATCAATATTGTTATCATCCTGCAGGAGTTGGGCTTTCTTTCGTTCTTTTCTGTAATTTGTAACAAACACGGGCTTTGATCACAGAAACACTGTCTAGGCAGCGTATTTATGAGTAAAATCAGACATTGTTTTGTTGTACATTAAATATGTACTGTGTAATTTATAAAGGGTGAAAAAAATGTCACACCAGGGAACAAACTACCTGAATAAGAGTAGCTATAGGCACACAGGCCACGACAAAGAAAGGTAATGCCCTACCAGCCATAAAATTGCACACAAATCTCATAGAAATTGTTAACTTGAAAGTATGTTTCTTGTAGAGCTGTCGAATGGAAGAGTCGTGTCATCTCCCTTCCCTCCAATGAACTATTTTTTTTTTTTTACAGCAATGGTGGATCATGGAGCTTCTCAAGAGTTCTGAAAGTTAGCAATGTATGCTAGCTAAACCATAGAGATATAGCAGTAAAGACGTTTGAGATGCATTTTTAAAAGGTAAGAAATTAAAAAACAAGTCTGTTTGTTATCAGCACACATTCCAACTGCTCATTCAGCACTTGAAGGAACTATTTGAAGGCTAAATGACCCACATGATGACCTTGGATTCTGAACCAGACAGAATTCAAACTTATTCAAGGCCTCTGGATTTGGCAACCATTATTTATATTAATAATATTTTAATCCAAACCATCATCTTTTCCTTAGCAAAAAAACATGTTTTTTATATTGGTTAATCTTAACCAAGTACTTTGGGTGCACATTTGACAAACCTAATCACAAAACAAAGTAAAGAGCAAAAGAAAAAGCATCTCAGTGTAAAAGTAATATCAAAAGTGTGAAAATGACCAACCCAACCTGAGGTCTCTTGTGTGAGGGATGGAAACATTCCAACTAGGGATGCAACGATACCAGTTTTCTCAAACCGATACGATACCGATACTTGGATCTGAGTACTTGCCGATACTGAGTACAAAAACCGATACTTCTACCACACACACACACACACACACACACACAAATACAATGAATTGGAAGACAGGTTTTATTATATTCCCTGCCGATAAAAAATAAAATCTTAATAAAAATGACCACAAAAATTTCAAGTGAAAAATAAGCACTTCTGTTAAATTATTGCAGAGTCTCCACATTGTAATTTTACAAAATATCACTGAACTATTGGCACTGTCTGGGAATTTCATATCGCAGCTCGAGTATGCTGAGAAGACGGTGCAATCCTATGTTTTCCACGGCCGGCATTGGCTGGTCATCCAGAGTGATAAAATGAGTCAGAGCCTCTGTTATTTAAACTGCCCGTGGATTTTCTCTTGACATTTTTCATCGCTTTTCCAAAACCTGAGTTAAAGTTGGCTGTTTTGTTTAGCCTAGCTACAGCAGCCTCCAGTTTCTCTTTTTTTATCTGGAGCCGCCAGTCTCACTCGCCTAACCCTGTGCCTGTTTAGCGCGGGATGTCCCCCTAGTGGTCAATCTAAAAAACTACAACAGAAATGACCAGCCATCCTCTGATTAATGAAATAAGTTGGTATCGGTTCATGGTATCGGTTAACTTTTACGAGTATGAGTACACACACATTTTACAGTATCGGCCCCGATACCCGATACCAGTATTGGTATCGGTGGTAAAAAAGCTTCCCCCAAACCCTTAAGTCTGGCTTTTTAATGAGACACCTGCAAACTTACCACAGCATCTCCACAGCATGATGACGATGCTGCCTCTCAGCAGTACCTGGTTCTTTGCTTCGCTGAAGGTCTCACGCTGAGAGAAATGAGCTGAGCTTGTGATGTGTTTTTTGTTGTGGAGGATATTCTACAAGGTTCAATCTGCTATGAAATAAGGCAAGATCAATACATTCAGAGGTAAATGTTACACACACAGACACACACACACCATTTGGGCAACATCACATCTACAAGAAAGTGCAAAGGGGTTTCTCAGTTGGTAATGCAATTTTTATCTGCCTTGAGGTTCCTTTGCAGAGTTTTTCCTCATATCATTTTTTTAAGGTTTAAGGTTGTGCCAGATTGAGATGATGGAACTCAAACAGTACGTCAGGGGTGGGCAATTCCAGGCCCCGAGGGCCGGTGTCCTGCAGGTTTTAGATCTCACCTTGGGTCAACACACCTGAATCACACGATTAGTTCATTACCAGGCCTCTGGAGAACTGCAGGAGCTAATTTAGCCATTTAAATCAGCTGTGTTTCTAAAACCTGCAGGGACACCGGCCCTCGAGGCCTGGAGTTGCCCACCCCTGCAGTACGTAGTCTTTGTAGCTGTGCACAAATGTATACAAAATGAGCTGAAGAAGACTTGAAATGTTTATACTGTTGTTCACTCATCCAATGTATAAGGCAATAAACACTAGAATAATATGCAAAGGACATCGGCTCAGGTCACATAAATTATACTTCTCTAAATGCTTCGGAGACCTTGACAACGCTATAGACTCTAATCGCACTGTTCCTATGTCATCTTCATGTTTGCACAGTCAATTCACAGCATTTTATCAGATTAAGGCAAACACTCTCTTTCTTAGACTTGCTGCTGTTCAGAGAACCTGGCTTGAGGACAGTTATTGTAAAAATCCAACTAATAAAACCACAACTATGAAGAACCATGGAAGAGCTTCTTTCACTTCATCAGTGAGACTGATTTGCTCCACAAAGCTTTTATTTTGGGCAGAGAGAGAATAGATACAAAACTCTTAAACTCCATGTTTTGCAGCAAAAAGGAAGTTGATTAAGGTTTTAACGTTTGTAAATGAAAGATTAAAAAGTAAAAGAAAAAGTGAAAAGATAACAAATTTTATAATTCTATCACAAAGACTCAAATTCATCAATTCATGGTCAGCTGAGGTTAACATAACTGGCAAGAGTTCTTAATAGAAGTCTGGATGACACCTAGTTATTGTTTCAAAATTGCAAAGACATGTTGATATTTTATTTCACTGTGATGAGAAAGCTAAACATCTTAAGTCGAACAAAAACCAGTATTACAAGACAATGATTTTTTTTTTGCCTGTTATATCCATATCTTCATGTATGTTTCTCTCTTTTCTTTTCTTTTTTTCCGCCTCTCCCGTTTGGTTCTTTTGCCATCAGAAGGCAAAGAAAGATACCCAACGGATTTACTTTACCAAATCGACCATCCCAGCCAGTCTATTTGATTCACCTTTGCTTTTATTGTTTATTTGATTTCATTTTCACTTGCTACACACGGGACAGACTTGACTGGGGAAAGGAAAAGGAAGAAAGAAAGAGGGAAAGAAAAACAGTGGGGAAGAGGGACGGTGATAAAGGGCAAAAAACAACAAAACAACAAAACAAACAGACAAAAGATACATATATCAATCACCTGGATCACCTGTTGAGAAAGAAAAAAGAGAAAACAAGCAAAAAAGAAGAGAGCAATATAATAAACAACATCATCACGATGATCTATGTGAATATAACAGTAAATACTAAATATTGAATATTATTGTGCAGCACGTAAGATGGACAGCACACAGTGTGCTTTGAGGTAGGAGCCAAAAAAGGGTGTAGTTTGTGTGTGTGAGCACCCGTGCGCACACCTGTGAGCATGAGCACGCTTGTATTTAAAAGGTTCCTTCATGTAATGGTGTGCTAGAGGGTGTGGGGGGGCCACAGCCCCGTCCTCCAGGGCATGAAGCAGGTATGGAGGAGATCAAGGCTCCAGACATCCAGAGACCCTCAGAGCACAAGAGACCAAGGAAGACCAACAGAGGGGCAACCGCGCCACTATCCCCGATGTATGTATGTCATGTATGTTTCTCAGGGTGTCATGTCTTATTGCCTGAGCCTCTGGAATGCTTAACTCTGCTGCACCAAGGGAGGAAGATCCTGCATCAGGTGATCAGAGAAGTGTCGACGAGGGCAAGAGTCCTTTCACTTTTCTACCAAATTTAGGCCATTTCTTTGACTCCACAAGACACCTTCCACTTTTTGACCTGTTTCCAGATTTATCTAAAGGTCTTGCAGAGTCATCCTCTGCATTATTTTAGTTAGTTTTAATCACTTGATAAAAAAGTAAAATCATCATGAAACTCAAGACAATTTTATATTGCATATTTTTCTATTAAAAAAATGAAATAAAAATTGTTTCATCCACTATATAATAATGGGTAGAATAATGGGTTAAACCGGTGTGAATACAATGTTAGTATTAATAGGGACATCAGGGGCTGTGACATCTACATAAGGAGACAAGCTCCAGCAAAGAACACTGAGAAGCTACCAATCAAAGTGTCTTAGCAAGATGAAGAATACCATCGTCTGCATATGGCCATCCATGTATGGCCCCGTGTTTTTCTTTGTTTGTTTTTTGGAGACCGTACACTGGAGCATTTTATGCTGCTCAGGTACACATTAATGATGTATAGCGGCGTGATTTAAAGCGATTCCTTTTGCACTCAAATAAATCTTAGTGTAATGGAGGCTTTAAGCATTATAAACTTCTCTCAAAGTGATATTAGATCATATTTTTCTCTTTGAACTGGACAGCGGATACAAGCAAGTGATGGGACAATAATAACCCAGCCTTTCCAATTGCAATTTACTACAGTAACTGGAGAAAGCAATCAGTGGCTGTGTGCGCTGATGGGTTTGTCTGATATTAAGGCACAGTTTCACTGACTTTTCATTGACTTTGACATACACATTTTTCACATACACTAATGAGACCATGGTTTGTTTTTGTACGAACATGCACAGATATCCCTAATCACAGAGATGACTGCATCTGATTATGCTTGATGCACCTTTGTGATGGAATTTTAATGAATGGGATTCATTGGAAAGGAGAGAAAGCACATCCGCGTCTGCATAACGCTCTCAGAGGGGGAAAAAAGAAAAAAAGGAAAGCAAAACAGGGACAAATACACAAATTTTTTCCGACATAACAATTTGTCATTTCATTAGTTTGCACAATACCAGCAGGATAGGCACCTGCTGGCCCTGGCTGTACCATCCATCATGAAAATATGCCACCAGTGTCCATAATCACTCTGTGCAAACAGAATAAGGAAACAATAGGCCACATTGCATTCACTTCTCCCTAACTCCACCCCCCACATCCCTCTCTCTCTTCTCTCCCTTTTTTTCTATACCCAAGACGAGGGAAAGGTTGACCCGCTGTTTTCTGTTTGCCATTTAGTGAGCATCTATTATGGAGATGTCAGAGCACTGAGACTTGGTCTCCCACCAAGAACCTCCAGCAGGCAGATATACGTGAACTTTGTTGCCACACTTCTCTCCATCTCTCCAGTCGCGAGCTGCTTTCTTATCTAATAAAGTAGAACCGACGTGAAAAACAACCTTTAATAACAGAAGTGACCTTTTAGCAGGGAAGATGGTGTGTGTGTGTGTGGCTGTGACGTGGGAGATGGTGGCTGTGAGTTGTCCAGATCACGACCTCAGGTGCTTTCATCTGCCTGCGTGGCTCTGTCGACATGAAGACGTGCTGAAGGGGACGAGCCACATCAGTAAATTGTAGGACTTTTACCAAAACGGTGGATGTATACATTTTTAACATTTCAGGAACCAAAAAGCACACGTGTGATCCAACAGAATATTGGTGTGAATACAGTCTGGTGACAGAGAAATTATCTCTTTAGATGATGTTAAATACCAACATTTGACCTACATGAGGTCATGTAGCATGGTAGCCAGTGTTGGGAAGGTTACTTTTAAAATGTATTCCATTACAGATTACAGAATACATGCCCCAAAATGTATTCTGTAACGTATTCCGTTACGTTACTCAATGAGAGTAACGTATTCTGAATACTTTGGATTACTTAATATATTATCATGCTGTTTACAACTACATGAATGTACTATTGCTGTGATTTATTACTGTTACTGAAGGTCCGCGGCTCCGAACCGTAGTAAAGGGACCTCTGGCTAATACGGTGGGTTCTGTGTCGGCTCGTAGCCGAAAACTAGCTTTACTTTGTTGTCTGGGTCAACTTTGCTAGCAGAGACAGAGAGAGGCATTGAAAGGCTGCTCCAAAGGAACTTATTGTTTTTGGAGGAAAACACGAACACGGTGTACAGTCGAGTCTTAATAGCTTACTTACAACTGGGCTCGTCAGGCACTCTTCTTGGCTGCAGTGGTTATTATTATATTTACATGCTTCCAGCTCCCGTTTTTGCTCGATGACAGCTCGTACTTTTCCTTTTTCTCCCTCCTCGCTCACAGACACATAACGGGTATGACAGTCCATTCTCCCTGCAGCACGGACTACACTGCCCATGATGCTACATTCTTTAGAGCTATACCTGTAGCATTCTGCCTATTAGCTTAGCACAACAACAACAAAAAAGCGCCACCCTGTAACCATGGCAACCGTAACGCTGCCGCCTGGAACAACAGAACGTAGCTGTCAAACAAAACCCAAACAGTCCTGACCCGCCACAATATGAAACAGGGAAGTACGGCCGTGTAATCCATTTATTTGAACAAAGTAACTGTATTCTAAATACCACCTTTTTAAACGGTAACTGTAACAGAATACAGTTACTCATATTTTGTATTTTAAATACGTAACGGCGGTACATGTATTCCGTTACTCCCCAACACTGATGGTAGCACTAAATGGGTTTTTGCAGTGCTGGTTATGCTGCCATCACATGAACTCCAAGGTAAATCATATATGTTTGAACAAGTTGTTCTGTTTCTTGAGGCTTTGTTCTGGCTTTTTTGACCCAGTAAAATAATAATAAAGCAAAAAGAACAATATAGAAGAGTATATGGCTCCGTTGTGTTACTTAATTGATTTGATTCATTCCCAAAGTCAAGAAAATCTTGAGAAGAGAAAGTGTAGATAATCATTATGGGCATGGAAGCCATGAAATAAATTCTACCTTTACAATGTATTTAAAAAAAAATATGAAATTCTAAAATGAGCAGTAAGAAAGTCCACATTTGCATTAATAAGAAGAGGGACTGGAGGGAAATAAATGAATTCTTACATCTCCACTGCTTCCAGCATCCACAGCTTGTGCTTTCACCTTTTTTGTTTACCGAATAAATCGGATTCCGTTCCTGCCTACACTTCAGGCATCTTTGTATGCGTCTCCGGCTTTGATGAAGTGATTAGCACCATGCTGTTACCCTTAATTGACTGGCATCAAGGAGAGAAGGAATGGATATTAGGAAGCCCGGCTGAAAGATGGAAGACAGGGGTCACAAATTGCAAATAATTTTGTGAGTCCTGTGCTTATTCGGGGGTAGCAGGAGTCACATGGCATACGGTGTTTTCTTTTTTTCATTAGCGAGAAAAAAAAGGAGGTAGATGTTTGGAGAATTAGTCGAAAATTTAGGCCAGCTGCATGCTCCGCAGGAGGAAATGGCATCAATTAAATATAAGGGAGAAAAGTGAGCGCAGGAGCTGTACTTGTATACCTGCATTCATTAGAAAGTAAACCTTTTTACTACACTTAATGCAATTGTGTTGTCTTGATTTCCTAATGAGAGGTTGTACTTGAACCATTAAAGGACTGTTTCTGTGTCTGCTTTTCAGCATCTGGATGAGATATTTTTGCTGCCCTCGCTTCAGGCAGCTATTTAATGCTATTAAGGCTCTGATGAAGCGATTAGCAGCATGCTGGCGCAAAGACAAAGAGACTAAGCAGGGAACTGTGATAAATAGCAAAGGTCAGATTTTGAGATTTTGATTAAAATAAATATATGGATCCTGAATTGGATAAGCAGAGGAAAATGGATGGATGATTTTAAGGCTTCACATTTTGTTCAGTGTCATTTACTTTAAAAAATAAACTTCACAGTTAGAATATAACAAAACTATTTTTCATATTAATATGCACTAAGGAATATGTTAATAAAAACACAGGGTTATTATTATGTCTGTAACACCACCCTTCATTCAAATTAAGCAACCATTTGGATTTTCCCTTTAAGTGTATCAACCATGTTGGGAACATTTGTCTATTTCATTTAATAAAACGGCTAAAATATTTTTAGCATTTTTTTTTAAACGTACATCATTTACCTTCTTACAGCATACAGTCACTGATGACTGTTGGGCTGAATATTGAAGAGTTGAAGTAGTAACGCAGAGGGTTTTGCACCATGCTTACACATCACACTTGATAATGGTTATAAGTAGGGATGGGTATCGTTTAGGTTTTATCCGATACCGGTGCCAAACCGGTACTTTTGAAACGGTGCCGGTGCTTAAACGGTGCTCAAACTTTGTCCAAAAACCTCTCATGTTCAGCTGGTTTTTTTTGTAAAAAGATAACAATGTTAGCCTTTTCTGCAGCTATGGGGCATATATGGTATCACTCTGGGCTGGAAGCAGTGCTTAAACAATGGAAAAAACACAAAGTTTGTCCAATAACCTCTCATGTTTAACTGTTTTGCACTTTTTCTTTGGTCATTTTAGCCTTTTTGGCCAGGGTGAAGGGAGTATCTGCCATCAAACAAGAAGACAGCCGCATGTAGCTATGATGATGTTTGCTAGTTCACCTTACATGCATTAATGTAATAACGTGGTTAGCCTACTCAACGTAAATTACACACAAACAACATGAAGCTACTCATGCAGAGAAGAACGGCTGCTGCTGCATCATCATCCTCATCATTTCTGCTACACTGGCAGGACTAGGGGCCAGGACTCTGCTCTTCGGGTTTTTGGGGGATGTTGCTAACTCCGGGTCCGATAACAGGCACCACACCCGCAGTAGATGTGCTCGGTGTGAGGTCTCACCGCAAGCTATCAAATACGGCGCATTTCTCGGCTTTTAAAAAAACACTATGCGTCGCCAGGTGTTTCATCAGATTTGAGGAGTTACCTCCTTTGACAGTATCACAGTATCAGCTTAAAGCACTTGTTGCAGCTGCTGAGTTTGCATCTTTTGCTGTGAAGTACAGCCAGACTTTTGACCGCTTCGCCTTGGGCGTTTTTAATCTGTAGCTCTGCTCTAAAAGAACGTACGTACCTGGACCCGCCTACTATCCTCGGAAACGTAAAATGATTGGCTAGAATTCAAATTGTATGACATCTCAGGGAAAAAAAGCATCGAAATAAAGCACCGAAATGTGCGCTGCTTTTCGGTCTGGTTACTACCATTTATGTCATCATGGCACCGGATACCGGTACCCATCCCTAGTTATAAGGATATTCTCTGGGCCAAGGGGAATTCGAACTGAATTTCCTGATCTAGTTAGTAGTAGGATAATTAAAATAAGAGATGTGTTTAAAAAAAAAAAAGCTAACTTTAGCAAAAACGAGCTTAAAAAAACTGAGCAGATGACTCCTTAGACGATTGCTATTGTTGTTATTATGATTATTATAAGTAGTTGTAGTATTAGAACATAACAACGTGAATGTAATAATGTCATCATAGCCATACACAAGCATACAATTAAAGGATGCACATTTTAAAATATAATTCTGTGGGAGTCGACTCACTTTAGGCACCAGCCTCAAGTTGTCATTTGAGGAAATGCAATTTTTTTGTGCCACATTTTATTCTCCAGAACCAGAGGGTGCCACGTGGGCAAAGCTTAAATTGTACTGTATACACAGCTCTCCCAACATTCAGCATGCAGAAGATCTTAGGGCTGCCTTCTGATTGGCTGAATGTTTACAAAATAATCCAGCACAATATTTTAAGAAATGTTTGATCCATTTGTTGATTAAATGCTTTCCTTCCAGAATGTTTTTCAGTGAATATTTTGTTACCATAGCAGTCATTATTCTTAAAATGTGTAAAGCAAACATGGCAAACATAGTTTACATTTCCATTAAATTAGGATAGATGAGTTACAGTAGCTAGAGGAAAAGAAGCTAGCTAGCAGAGAGGGGGGGGCAACAGGGGGCCATAATTTAGCAGTGACAGGCCTCTGTGTTAGCCTATAAATAAGCTGATTTGTGGAAGGCTGCGTGTCTGTCATTAGAGTGAGCTGGCCTGAGAAATGCTTGCAGAGAGGGACTTTAAATCTAGATGAAGTCTTCCTTTGTGGCAGCACCTGCTTGTGATGGAGTAAATATTAGACAGTAAATAAATCACCGTGGATGGAGAAATGGTGGGAAGATTCTTGTTGAATCAGGGCCCTTCGAGAGCCTCTACAGCCTGCGCCGTTCCGGAACAATAGCGAGAGAATGTAAATCACATGCAGAAGTAAACATATGACAGGACAGATAACAGCGAAGAAGGCTGGTTGGAAATGTCACCCTAATGAAAGCAATGGTTCAGCTCTCCTCGTTGTTTAAGTGCCATATCTTGAAAGAAAAGCGACAGCAGAGCCCTGTCTGTTGGAGGAAAGCAACTGCACACCCTGCTAGAATCTGCAAACATAAAGAGATGGCTCGGCTGGCTTGCACTGTCCCCCCAAAGCCTAATAGCTCAGCATAATTACTCTGATATAAAGAAACTGCCTACCACCCACCAAAAGTAATGAGTCAAATGTGCTGTCCTCCCATCAAAGTTCATTTATCTCAAATGAGGGAATCCATTACTGCGGCATCTTAGCATTGCAAATGCATCTCATGGAAGTAATTTATTGTACAAGGATTTACTTAGGCCAGCATAATGTTGTTATGATTCACAGTTAAAACACACACACACACACATATATACATATACATATATATGGCTGTTGACATGTGTCAAGTCATGTCAGGATAAAGACTGGGTGAAAGTCTTTATCCTGACATGTCAAGAATCCAAGCATTTCTGTTTGGAGCCTGCTTGTGGTTCAAGTCATTGTTGAGGTTGCTTCGGTTGAATTCAGGTAAACTGTGTGTAAAACAAATGCACCCAGAAATTGCCCACAGAGACTCAGTCAGCAGACTGGCTGCTGGGATTCCTGATTGCTTTCATTCCAGCCAGTTTACTTGAGCCAATCCTCTAACAGACAGACACATGAATAGCAACAGAACCTCGCTCCAGCACCAGAAGATAATGTGTTCTGTGCAAACAATCTCGAAGCAAAGAGGCAGGTGTGTTCCTCTGTATCAATCTGCCACAGCACTCTGGCTTAAAAAGGGCATCCAGTACAGTTTGCCTAAAACAGCTTTGTTTTAATGCCAAGGGACCATGTCATGCAAATAATTAGAGGCCTTTCTCACTTGCAATGAAGCACTGCGACATTCTCATATGGCCTTAGAAAGCATGAGAGATAAGGTCATTGAGGATGACTGGGTAAGCATTTTTTAAGGCACAGCCCTGCTGTTGGCTTTTCATCATCTAATTGTCATCAGCTTCTTACAGTGAAATCAAAATATTAGGGATTACAAAGAGATCATCTTTATGGGGATTCAGTCTTCCAACTCATTCCTTGTTGCTGCTCAGAGATTTTAAAGTCACAGTGTTTAAAATCTCACAGCTAGATGTCAGTAGATTGAAGTCAGCTGAATTCTGTTTTCTTACCTTCTTTCTCAACCTCTTCTTATGTTTTAATCCCGACTACTGTGGCCGCTGTAGGACAAACATGATTCAGTCAGCCAAGAGAGCTCAAAACATTAAATTTAAACGGTTCCCCATAATGATGATGGCTGGCATGTTTCTACTATTCTTTGCGGAAAAAACACACTTTTTCACTATATTTTAAGATATTTAAATGAGATCAACACTTAGCCGTATTTAACACTTTTACCTCAGAGTCTCCTCAACAATGCAAAAATAAATAAAATAAAATAAAGTGAGCTAGGCTGTCAGTCCACTGTTTACCTCAGCTTGTGTTCATGTCTAATTGTTACAGTTAAATGCAGGAAGCTGCAAATTTTATGAAAGCAGTCTGATGCAGGTTGATGAGTCAGTGAAGCTCACTTACGGCTAAAGATGTTGAACTTTTCTGTTGGAAAGCACTGCTGTTTTTCTCACTGTTAGCTGGCGTTAGTAAAACTTTCTTTGAGGTTGATCTAACATTGTTGGACTTGGACACTTAGCAAATAAATAAAACATTCTCATATAACTTGAGAATGTAATAAACTGCTTATCAGATGGAAAATGTTTTAGGACATTCAAGCATAACATTAGGTCTCTGGCACACTGTGTACAATTATAAAACGAAATAAATAAAACAACTGTGATTTAGTTGCAGTGCAGACTTTATTCTTTAATTCATTGAGTTGAGCAAAAAGATTCCATAAAAATGTGAAGAAATAAAGCATTTTTTAACACAATCCCTTCATTTCAGGGACTCAAAAGTAATTGGACAAATTAAATAACCAAAAATAAAATGTTTTAAAGGAATGTTCCAATAAACATGGTTGTCTGTGTGTTGGCCCTGCGACAGACTGGCGACCTGTCCAGGGTGTACCCCGCCTCTTGCCCTATGACAGCTGGGATAGGCTCCAGCGCTCCCCGCAACCCTGAAAAGGATAAGCGGAAGCGAATGGATGGATGGATGGAATGTTTATTGGATTAATTCTTATGAGAACAAATTAATTTGTTGGATTGTAATTACACAATAATTAATGTATATTTATTAGTAAGATTTGTCTGACAGTGCTCCAGGTCGGGTCTCTTGTCACGTGGAGTGACCTTGAAAAGGACACGTGCAATTATATCACTGCATCTTGAAGTCAGCAGTCTAAGCAGACATGCCCAGACTTCCACTCTACAAGGTTACTGCCTTCACTTGTGGATGACTTAGAGACTTAGAGCTTTTTATTGTCATTGTGCAGTTTCTTGCACAGCGAAATTGGGTAGCTGAACCACAAAGGTGCTAAAGTAAGAAGAAGAGAAAACAATATACAACGAAGGCGGAAAATAAATAAATAATTAAATAAATAGAATAAAATAAAAAGCAGTGTATATGTATACATATGTGAGTGGAACTATATACATGGTGTATGTGTAGGAAACATTGAAACAGACTAGGACCAAAATAATTGCACATGAGCCAAAGATATTGCACATAACATGGAAAGACTTGAGATATTGCACATAGATGTTCAACAGCAGTGTCAGGGTGGATGTGTTGGGGAAGTCTTTACGCACTCTTAGTTTGCATTAAGAGTTCTGACAGCCCACGGGAAGAAGCTGTTCTTTAGTCTGTTGGTTTTGCACCTGATGGATCTGAGCCTTTTTCCAGAGGGCAGGATGTTGAAGAGGTGGTGGTTAGGATGGAGGTGGTCCTTTAATTATTTCCCTGGCTCTGGAGAGACATCTTGAGCAGGCAATTAAGTCCAGGGAGGGGAGTGGACAGCCAATCACCTTCTCTGCAGTTCTGATGACCCTCTGTAGTGTCTTCTTGTCAGCTGTTGTGCAACCAGCGTACCACACAGGGATGGCGTGCACCAGCACACTCTCGATAGCGGCACGGTAGAAGGACACTAGGAGTTCGGTCTGCAGCCTGTTCCATCTCAGAACCCTCAAGAAATGGAGGCGCTGCTGGGCTTTCTTTACTAGGGCTGATGTGTTTGTGGACCAGCATAGGTCCTCGGATATGTGGGTGCCGAGGAACTTAAAGGAGGACACCCTCTCCACATAGTCACCTTTTATGGATAGGGGAGGGGGATCAGTTCATGAACACCAAAGCAATCAAACGTCAGCCTGGTGACATGTGCCCAGAACACATCAACTGGCTCTTCATTGTGGAAGAGCAGCAACTTTACTCCAAGGACCTTCGATTGACCAAGATCCTCATCCTAAGGCTGAGTCCAGCCACCTTTCTAAGAAACTCATTTTGATCATTTGCATGTGCAGTCTCATTCATACCCAGTCGATCAATCGACAAGTCTTGCTTTTTCACTCTCACCTCAGTCTTCACCACAACAGACAGCAAACATCACTAATCCATCTGTTCTGATCTATCAATCCTTCTAGCCTCATTTGTTAATAAGGCCCTGAGAAACTTACAGGTTTCCACTTGAGGCATCAACTTGCCCCTGACCCAGAGTGGGCGCGCTAGCTGTTTCTTCACACTCATCCGCAAACGACCCCAGTGCAAGCTGGAGGTGATTGCACACTGAACGACGTCATGTGCAAAACACAGAGATGAGATCCTGAGGTCAGACACCTTCAGAAAGATTTCATTTTGCATATAATGAATATAAATAACATGAAAGTTTTTAATTAAATTTTGAAAAAATATTCTATTCTAAGATATTCAGATGCACTAATAAATGTTTGGTAACTGCTGAGAAGCTCTACTTAACATTTTGAAAAGAAATCAAGAGTCTTGAATCTTGAACACGTGCATGTCCAGTAAAGTTAAGGTAATGAGGCTGGTGCTACAGCCCAGAAACTGCAACAGGTTTCAGTGTTTCCCAGGAACACATTTCAAGGAAATGTCAGCAGTATCAGCTCTCTATACTGACACTGTAACCTAACATTTCCTTATTGTAATGTAAAACATTTCAAATTAATGGGATTCCAACCCCAAGCTGACAGTTCAATTTTATACTTAATTATAAAGAAACGTGTAGTTTTTGTTGGCTTGTTTGTTTCATATGAAACCATCATGAGTTCCAATGTGTTTATCTTTTTAATAACAGCCAAACAATATCGTGGTTTTGTTTAAGTTTTATTCAAATTACACATCTGGCCTCAAATGCTCTGCATCTGGGCCCTTTCCCTGGAAAACTAGTCACACTATCAGGTCAATTCCCATTTGTTCTCTTAGGAAGAAAGAAATAATCAGCAGGAGGGTGATCCGAAAGTATTAAGTGTTCATGAATAACTGCCTGCGCCAACGGGCAAAGATTACCAGATAATGTTTTCATGTACTAGCAGAGAATTTCTCTTTTTTTAGCTATTCTACAGAGACACAAGAAGTACTAACCCTTCACCCTTTTTTTCTGTTCTGACTGCCGGGAAAACAGAGAAACAAACTACTGCAGAAAGCGAGAGGCAAAGCAAGCACTATGTTGACAGTAGAAAACATCTTCCAAAACAATGTCACCCAGTAAACCTAAAAAAATACATATATATAAGAAAAAACATGAAAATAAGGCATGAAAATTAGTCCAGACAACAAACTCCTGTGGTACCCTGAAGAGAAGGATGAGGACATGTGGTTAGAAGCAAAGACCTGTTTTGTTCTTTTTAAACTGGGCAAACATGACACTGACATGAAAGTAAAGGTGGCACAGGAAGCATAAAATTGATCTCCTCGGGGATTTCCCAGTCGTCTTAAGGTTTTCACTCATGTTACAAGCTTTTGCTCCCATGATGACTCTATCTTTAGCCAAAGCTTCCAGTTTTGCTTCCTGCAGGAATCTCAAAACATGTTGCCTTCTAATACACTAACAGCCCCCGGCAGCACTCCACAATATTCACATTACAAAGGAGCAAATTTATTTTTGACCTGAGAAACAAACAAAAAAAAATTATGCCTAGTATCCCACATAGCAACATTGGTATGGCCTGGATCTGGCCCACACAATGTGCTTACATATGGCCCACATACCGCAAAGAATGACGGCCATTTGGTGGCCCAGATCAGGTTTGCCAGTGGTGGCCCACACGTGGCCCACATGGCCCACACATGGGCCAGCACAGGGCCAGTTGCAGACACACTGGTGGCCCTCATTTATCAATGAGCACTAGAGTATAAAAGCTAGGGAGATTAGCAGGCTGACCCCAGCTGGCCAGCTAATGTGCTGAGCTACTAGTGAATAGTGGTGTCTTCAGGCTGTAGAGAAGTCGGAGGGGTTTTTTATGACTCTTAAATCCCTTTATTTCCGATTTCCCCATCATTTTGGGGTTTGTTTTTGTCTTGAAAGACATGGTAAAGCCATCTCTTTAATTTAAACCTTTTAATACAATCTTGTTTTATTTGTTAATTTACCTTGACACTGTTTTTTCCACCTTTTTTAAATGTGTCCCTGCTGAAACACCTGAATAAATTTAGTAGATCATTAGCAAGACTTGACTGCATGCTGAGGTGGCAACCCTTAACCCTACTCAAGTAAATTTAACCTCCTAGGAGCTGGCGTCCACATATGTGTTATCACATATCTGCTGTAACGTGAATCAAATGGCTGAATAGCCACCTCAGCATGCAGCCAAGTTCTATAGAGTCTTGCTAGTGACCTACTAATTTTATCCAGGTGTGTTGCATGTCCCATCGCTTCCAGTCTGACATGAAAGTAAAGGTGGCACAGGAAGCATAAAATTGATCTCCTCGGGGATTTCCCAGTCGTCTTAAGGTTTTCACTCATGTTACAAGCTTTTGCTCCCATGATGACTCTATCTTTAGCCAAAGCTTCCAGTTTTGCTTCCTGCAGGAATCTCAAAACATGTTGCCTTCTAATACACTAACAGCCCCCGGCAGCACTCCACAATATTCACATTACAAAGGAGCAAATTTATTTTTGACCTGAGAAACAAACAAAAAAAAATTATGCCTAGTATCCCACATAGCAACATTGGTATGGCCTGGATCTGGCCCACACAATGTGCTTACATATGGCCCACATACCGCAAAGAATGACGGCCATTTGGTGGCCCAGATCAGGTTTGCCAGTGGTGGCCCACACATGGCCCACATGGCCCACACATGGGCCAGCACAGAGCCAGTTGCAGACACACTGGTGGCCCTCATTTATCAATGAGCACTAGAGTATAAAAGCTAGGGAGATTAGCAGGCTGACCCCAGCTGGCCAGCTAATGTGCTGAGCTACTAGTGAACAGTGGTGTCTTCAGGCTGTAGAGAAGTTGGAGGGGTTTTTTATGACTCTTAAATCCCTTTATTTCCGATTTCCCCATCATTTTGGGGTTTGTTTTTGTCTTGAAAGACATGGTAAAGCCATCTCTTTAATTTAAACCTTTTAATACAATCTTGTTTTATTTGTTAATTTACCTTGACACTGTTTTTTCCACCTTTTTTAAATGTGTCCCTGCTGAAACACCTGAATAAATTTAGTAGATCATTAGCAAGACTTGACTGCATGCTGAGGTGGCAACCCTTAACCCTACTCAAGTAAATTTAACCTCCTAGGAGCTGGCGTCCACATATGTGTTATCACATATCTGCTGTAACGTGAATCAAATGGCTGAATAGCCACCTCAGCATGCAGCCAAGTTCTATAGAGTCTTGCTAGTGACCTACTAATTTTTTTCAGGTGTGTTGCATGTACCATCGCTTCCAGTCTACACCCTGCCAGTTTGTTAATTTAATTATTAGGGTGTAAACTGTATAATTCTAGTTTTTCCTTTGTGTAAATTTGCTTCTGTTCAAACTTTCCTGTGGCCTTTGTCTCTACTCAGCCTTGCCCGTCAGCACACTCCAACTCAGCCTGACCACTTGGTGACCCAAGCTCTCTGCTGCCAGTTCCACACTCAGCCTGTCACTCTCCACTCATAACAGCCGGCCAGACTTCCTGACTTCCCTCAACTATGCCCTGACCTCAAGGCCAAGATTCAATGTATGACTCAGTACTTGCATTAAACATTTCCTGTTTGCTGGAACATCAATATCTGTGCTCTGCTTCTGGGTCTCTTTAATTTGTGTGACAGTTATTGGATTTTTTATTTTTATTTTTTTTGTGGGGTTTTTTTTCTATGTGCCAAAGGTAAGACTTCCACCCATGTATTCTTTCACTTCACTTAAGCACTGTTGTCAGTTGATTTGATTTTTGCCTTTATGCACTGGCCTCAGGAATATAGTATGCTGACAGTTAAAGCTCTGTTTTAAAGACATTTAAGGGTACATTTGTAGGGTGAAGTGGTGTCACAACATTTGCCTTTTGTTTTGCTTTGTATCCAGTTTCCAATTTATTTTCACCACATTCCACTAGTTCAAGTTCAGGCACTAAAATATTTGAATAGTTTTACACAATAAAAGCATTCCATTAATTAAAAGACTGAAAAGATTGGATGGTTTTTCAGGTTAACATTAACCCAGCAAAATTAATATTGTGCATAATGCCCCAGGAATGAAAAAGGGACTTAGAATGATTAGGAAATGTGGCTGATGTCATCTGATTTCAATTCAATTTTATGTATGTACCACCATAATAACACAATAGCATCACAATAGCATTTGCAATAAGGCATTTAATATTTTAAGGTAATAACAGTGAGGAAAAACCCAAGAATCAGACTACTACCCCCTTTGAGACTGGTGTATGCATAGTGAGTGAACAAGAAACAAACAATTACTCAGGGTCACCTGATCAAGTCTTAACTATATAACTTTATTGCTGTATTTAATCCGTTTAAATCAAACTCTCCTTCGTTTCCTCACTTGAAATGGTTCATTTGTGCACGTATGAACAGAGTAATTGCACTCGTGTGAGGACCAAAATAACCACACCGAGTGCACCGTTGGAAGAACTGGCCTCCTTACAGGTCCAAACAAATTCCAGAGTGGTTTGTTTATCTGAACCAACTACCAGGTGTACATTGCAGCTTTGCATTCTCAGTACTGGAAGATACCACAGATGTGCAAAGGTCTTTACAAGCTAGCAACTGGCTTTTAAATGAACATAAATTCTCTATGTTTTCCAGCAGTCCAGACATAAGCACCTTCTTCCTGTATTTACGTTTGTTGTTCCTGCCCCAGAAACATCTGGCCACTGGTTTGTACTGACACATTTTGGTTGGCTTGGAGTTCACTTGAATTTTTGTGAAAATAAATCAAACCACTGGAAATAGCTACAAGTTTGCATACTCATCAACTCATTCGGACCAGAGTAAACGAACTGGAGGTGTGAAAACGCCCTTAGACTTCAAGCCTATTTAACAAAAAGTACAATTAAGGACCTCTTAAGGGATATCATGTTTGACCAAACATTTGCAGTCCATGCAGCGTGGAGGGTTAATACTAAAGCGGGCAAACAAATACTAATACTTTATAAAAAAGCAGGGCAAACTGGGAATGTTTATATATAGCTTTGTTGGGTTTTTTCATAATAAGCGCCTTTTTTAACGCTGTTTTTACAGTTTGTAATGCCTGAATTTTAAACAGACTGGAGTTGTACAACACGTTACAAATCCATTACAAGGCATGTGCTTTTAAAAGGTAAACCCACTGTGAAATAAATACCAGGAGGACAAAGCTGCTGCTGAATTTCACTCTTTTGTGCAAAGGTCATGTCTTTACATCTGTGCGGGTGAATAGACTGAAAACCCTCTTTAGGCCGTCATGTCTCTTTCAGCTTCACCACCTATTCATCACTAAAGTGGTTTTAAAGAACCACAGCTTTTCTATTTACCTGCACAAGTGTGCTTACCTGACTTAATTTAGAGAGCAGGGCAGGTCATTGTTTTACCTTATTCTACTTTGTACAGGTTCCTTTATTGTTAAGATAAGATAAGATACCTTTATTAGTCCCACGAGTGGGAAATTTCTGCTTGTGCAGTTTTGTTATTGCACAAGCAGATTTTAAAGGAGTTTTCACTGAAAGGAATGCATCCGCTCTAATCATGTTCTTAGTAAAGAAATTAAAAATATGAATGAATGAACCAAAATTACAATTTGACAATAAAAATGCATTTAAAATTAATAGAAAATAGATCCATAATGCATTAATATGCAGTGTTTTCTTCTCAAAAACACTATAAATGTTACCATTAACTGATCTAAAACCATGAATGTTTTTTTAATTCTTCATTTAATTTCAAATAAATCCAGCCAGATGACAGTAGTCACCATTCTGCTCAACATCCCCATCATCTCATTTTCACCAGGAACCACAGCAACCAGGAAGTTTAGCTGATCAGTAATCACAGTCTCAGATCTCCTTGTTCAGAGTCTCTCCCATATCCAAGGATTAACTTTAACAACTCAGCAGGAACTGCTGTAGATAAAGCAGTGTGGTCTGATTCATGCAGTGGCTGCAGGTACAGGAGTTTCCGTTGTAATATATCACCCTCTATGTTAGAGACATTCTGTTAATGTACTATTGCCTATCATTTGTTTTCAGATTTATCAACACAACACAAATTAGTGCTAGATAAACTGGGATAAGCTGTGGCCCGGGAGGTATTGCACTTTATCCACTAAGTGATTAGTACATAAGTGGTCAGTAAAGACTAGAAAAACACAATCTATACATGCTGGTACATTTACCATGGATATTCCATTTACACTCAGCTTCTTAGGACTTATTCCTGGATGTTTTGTGTGTTTCTACAATATATGCAGACTATGATTCTAATGAGTCCATCTTAATTAAAAGTATTATTTGTGTATTGTGACATCCTTTTTAAAACTCTTTACCACTGCATGTCTTCAGGAGTTGCCTCAAGGCGCATTATATTGTAAAGTAGACCCTACAATAACACACAGAGAAAAACCCAACAATTATATGACCCCCTATGAGCAAACAGTTTGGTGACAGTGGGAAGGAAACACTAGATAGAAGACATGCTGTGGAAGAGAGACAGAGATTAATAACAAGTATGATTCAATGCAGAGAGGTCTGTTATCACATAGTGAGTGGGAAAGTTGACTGAAGAAGAAATACTCAATGCATCATGGGAATCCCCCAGCAGCCTACACCTATTCAGGGTCAGCTGGTCCAGCCCTAACGATGTGCTTTCGCAAAAAGGAAAGTTTGAAGCCTAATCTTAAAAGTAGAGATAGTGTCTGTCTCCTGAATCCAAACTGGAAGCTGGTTCCACAGAAGAGGGGCCTGAAAACTGAAGGCTCTCCCTCCCATTTTACTTTTAAATACTCTAGGCACAACAAGTAGGCCTGCAGAGCGAGAGCGAAGTGCTCTAATGGGGTGATGTGGTGCTACAAGGTCATTAAGATAAGATGGGGCCTGATTATTTAAGACCTTGTATGTGAGGAGCAGGATTTTGAATTCAATTCTGGATTTAACAGGAAGCCAAAACAGGAGAAATCTGCTCTCTCTTTCTAGTCCCTGTCAGGACTCTTGCTGCAGCATTTTATTAACTGAAGGCTTTTCAGGGAGATTTTGGGACATCCTGATAATCCAAGACATTAGTATAGTGTTGGAATACACTGCGGTTGTTCTTTGTAACTAATCTTGTTTGTGATATTCAGCGACAGGATCTCAAAATTTAGCCAGTACAGAAACGATGGTCATTTGTGGAATTGCAGTTTGGCAACTTTTCTTTTGGAAGATGTTGGCTTCATCAGAATAAAACTGACAACACACACTAGAATCAGCGCTTCCAAATCTATATGTCTCCTCCGTAGGCTGGCTGGACTCATCCTTAAAAATCGAGATGCTTCTTAAGCACCTCCTCTTGAAGGTTTTACAGAATTTTACAGAAATACCAGCCAGGTCAGTCTTGTAAAATGACTATTAGAGATGCATTTATAGTGCAAGGGCTGGAAGATATTGCTTCTCACTGGATGTACTGCCTTCAGATTTGGACACTGTGAGTCAAGTGAAAACAGTTTTCAATTGAAACCTGGTTGAACAATGAAACTGCAGCTGCAGTGCAAATAGTCAACACTGAATTTCCAAGAAGCAATGGAAGAAATGTCCAGACATGCCAAAGATGTTGTACAACATAGCGGTATCACTATGTAGCCCGTGTGGTTTATGCCAGGGAGTTCAGTTTAAATTAAAATATACAATCATATCAGTGCTTTTAGCAGCATCCGATAGTTCGGGTGTTATGCAACTTTGTGGACATTTAAATTAGAATCTGGACAAAGAAAATCAAAACAGAAGCATGAGGCATATGAAGGGATGAAAGAAGAAAAAACAAACCAATACAAAATAAAAAACGGCTGTTCTGATAATCTGCAATAAACAACATTTTGCATGGTCTCAAGTGCCTGAGAAATCACGAAAGACACGTTTGACGTAATTCATACTTAACTTCGTTTATCCCTGCAGAGATCTCCTGTGCATCAAATAAATGTGATAGGCTGTGTGCAGCAGACGAATCACCAAGCAGCTGATAAATATTCACTTAACCTTGTGTATGCTAGTGGCTGTACGGAGCTGTGACACAAACGACCAATTATAATGTAGAAGCCTAATTTAGTCAGGAAAACTGTCAACCGATGACTTAAAAGAAAACATTTGAAGTTAACATCTCGTGTGTTCAGCTTACTTCCAGCATATCAGTGACGCAGATCTTTTATCTGTAATCTGATCTTTCATCTCCGTCGAAGCCAAAAATAACTCACAAAACTCATCTCTTTCTGACACCCGCTACTTTGTGTGTGTTTTCTCTGATAACACCGCTGGGCTGTGTTCACCATGACTTGTGCTTTTAATCAGATGTACCTCCCAGCAAATGCAGCTCCCTCATTAGCATTCACTGTGTTCACCTCGGTGCACTGCTGGCCGCTCACACTCCCACTCACAGTGCTGTCTTCTTCACTGTAGGATATGATACATAATGCATGTACTCCACGGCTCCCCCCCCCTTGCTCTCTCTCGCTCCTATTCTATTCCCTTATCCTCCGGTCCAATGAGAATAATGGGGTAAGGGACACAATATTAACAAGAAAAGAAGGAGATTCATTACCTGGTTATCCACTCAGCTGAGCTGACCTCAAGCACTATATGAGCAGCCAAATGGCCTTTATGCAAATGTTGTTCAAGTCAACAGAACTGTGATAAACTGCTGAGGATGGGAAGGATGAAACATAACGACTGGGGGAGAAAAACTCAGGTTTGCTCAAGATAAAGTAAAATAAAGCTAACAAAACAGGTCCAAACATAAAAGGGCTGTCAGGAAGTAACAGCACTATGCAAAGGTCTTAAGCCACTGCTCGTTTCTTTAGATTTTTCACTTCCAAGGAGTCAGACTTGCTTGTATTGTTGTTTTAAAGTGGTCTTAAACAGTAGTCCTCCAGGTTTTCTTAAGGTGCTACAAAATGTTTCTCATTTTCAGTCTAGTCATTGTTCTTGATCATTTTCAGAGGAATGTGGGGTTTGTTAACTTGGACGTATTAATTAATCAATCCATCTTCTCCCATCTTATCCTGGGCCAGGTCACGGGGGCAGAAGCCTAAGCAGAGAATCCTACACCTCCCATGTTCCCAAGCAAGCCGAGAAATATAATCTCTGAATTTTTGAATAATTCAAGCATAAAAAAGACACCTTATTTAAGAGATTAACCAATGTTGTGTCTACACATAACAGTTAAGTGTCATTGCTAGCAACCTGTCAGAAACCCCCAGGTTGGACTGAAAATCAGTGGCAACAGGTTATATGGAGTGATGGATGATCTGATATCATCGTGTTGGTGTTGTTCCTGGAACAATATAGTAAATGTTGTTCCAGGATCAACATTGCAAGTGACCAATCACATTGTTGTAACGTTATTCTTTGGCGCCCCAAGTCATTCGTGCATTTATGAAATTCCAATGTTGCAAGGACAATATCAATTCTGCTCAGTGTTTATTAAAGGGTCAGGATTAGGGTCC
The DNA here is from genome assembly GCF_056152115.1 of Neolamprologus brichardi. Classification (NCBI taxonomy): domain Eukaryota; kingdom Metazoa; phylum Chordata; class Actinopteri; order Cichliformes; family Cichlidae; genus Neolamprologus; species Neolamprologus brichardi. The sequence goes on along the minus strand of NC_142113.1, from coordinate 30,681,812 downwards.
GTTGATCGGCGGACAAAGGCGGTTTCTCGCAGCTTAAGTACAGTTTTTTGTTTTACGGCAGTTTTTCCCGAAGTCGCAAAAGTATGACATCACAACATTCTGATTGGTCACTTGCAATGTTGATCCTGGAACAACCTTTAGTATGATGATCTGGGAACAATACCAACACGACGATATCAGATCGTGCATGGAGTGATACATCCAATTTTGACATTTTTTCTTAGAACCTTGTTGAACATGTATGGAGTAATAAGAGTAGTACAACAGCAAGTAGCCATCTCTAAAACATTATGGCTACTCTGCCATGATTTGGCACTGCATTTCAGCCAGTGGTGTCAGGGATCTTGATTATCGATATCACTTATTGATTCTAATTGGCTTCATTTTGAGAGTCACCACCATCTCTAAGAAATAGAGAGAAAATAAAGGAGGAGAAACAGAAAACAGCAGGTGGACAAAGGACAGTCAGAGGACACTGACAGTAAAGAAGTGAGTGGCTCAAAGTAGCTAGCTAGCCAGCTAATATCAATTTTATCCATCCAGTGTCAGGTGGATAAACATCAGTGTGGGACAGGATGAAGGGACTGAAAGAGAAAGCAAATGGATGTGGAGGTGAAAGAGGAAGAGCCATTACTGCCCAGTGTCTGCAGGACAGGAGGACCATTATATTCTGGGATAACAGCTGGCCTGATTACATTCAGTCTGAGATAGTTACCGCAAAGATAATGCACGTGTGTTCCAGTATTTAAAGCGTAAACCACAGGCTCCATAAACACCAAACCTGATTAGAATTTAAATGTGGTATCAGTGGGATAGCACATTTAATTTTTTATCTAACTGAATTCAAATCCATTCAAACTCAAACACAAAGTCTGAATAGAAGTGGATTTCACAATTCTTTTTATATGCTTTGGCAGAAAAGTCAAGCGAGAAGTCATCGAGAACTAATACAAATGGATGGAAAGGACAACGAGGACGCCGAGTACGAGAACACTGAGACCGAAATGCATGAAACGACGTAAAGTTGAAGGCAGAGAGATAAAAGGAGAACAGAGAGAGGGAGCAGAGAGACACAGTAAAGGAGCTCAGGAGACAGAAAAAGAATCAAAAAGAGTCAGAGACCACAGAAGTCATTTTTACTCTCCAAACATCTTAAAATGCACATATAGATCAAGGAAATCCATTTTTCCTTCTGTACACACTAGTGCACCTCTGCTAATTTCAGATGCACCCCAAGTCTTTTTTTTTTTTCAGAAAAAGAGTTGATGGTCCCTCTGTTGTCTTCAGATTGTGCAGAACCATGCTAAAAAACAACAACAACAAAAAAAACAACAACAACAACAACAACAACCCATAAATAAAATCTTAGAATGTGAGGTTCATTTACACTCAAGGTCAGGATCTGTCAGCCTTTTTTTCCTTGGGGAGAGGGACTAAAGGACTATGTCATGATCCAAGCAGCCAGGAACACACAGGCATAAATGTAATCTTAAAAAAAAAAAAAAGGGTTTTACTATACCCCCAAAAAGGACAAGATGATTACAAAAATTCAAAATAACAAAAATAAAGTTTTTAAAAACCAAGTGGGCCCATAAAAGAGGTTACCTTAACAGAACGCTACTCAAAAGTCACTTAACAAAAACGTAACTCAACAAACTGACCTGCCCAAATGAGAAACAGCTCCAGTTATATAGCAAATGAATAAACCATTATATACACCAAAGGTGAAAACTAAAGAGGTAACAGCTAACCATCATTCAAGAAGAACCCCATTCCCCCTGCATGATCACAATAGATGGTCCAGTCCACTTTATTGGCTTCTGCATTTAAACCAGCTCCACCCTCAGCCTCCTCTTTCAGCCAAACCAGGAAGGACTGGAGCGGAGGTCAGGTAACTCAGAAAGAGCAGAAATATAATCAATATAACATATACCTATATAAAATAACAAACAATACAAAGCAAAGTCTATGCCACCATTTGGGCTATAGCTTAGTGCTGTCATGCATTACAGGTAAACTCAAAATATCAAATTAGTTAACTTATGATCACAGAAGCTTTAGAGCATAACGTAAACATAAGACAAAAGACCAAATGAATATTACCTAAGTATCTCAATTGTGTGGTTGCATGCAGCCATCACAGACTACAAGGACTAAACCTTTTAAATAACAATAAATCTGGTATGGAGGAATGTAATCACCTCAATATTAACAATATTATCCACTTTTATATGACATCTACAGTGTCTGAGGGCTACATAGAAGAATCAAAGTTTGAGAACTTCTGGAAATTTTGAGTCCTTGACAACACCGACCTCTGTAAAACCGTATATAAGACTTATAAGATGTTTTTATTTCACTGACTTGCTGTGGAACAAGGACAATTGTACATTTAATAATGATTTTCTTTTCCCTGTGCTGTTTATTCTACCAAAAAAGAAAATCAATAATGTGTGGTTTGGACTGTTTGATTTGAAACAGTTGTTGGCTGTTTGCTTTTAGCCTGTGATTGACAATAGCTTATGTGATTAGATTTGTTTCTTAGCAACAATAAAAGGACACTGCTGGTGCTTTTGCCTGTGCAAGGTTGTGAGAATACTGTGAGAGTCATGCTCATCCGTACGTCTTTCCTCTTGGCTTCCGTCACCTTCTTCTCGCACCGCGAACACCTTGTACGAAGTAACTAATTCCCTTCAGATTGGAAATTCCATTAGCACTCTTTACTCCTTCTCCCTCTCCTTATCTGTCAGTGTTCCTCTCTCTGTGTCCCAGCGTTCATTCTGCTCCACTCTAAATAAACCTCATCAATCCACTGCAACAACAAAGTCGCTACAGTCTTCAGAGGCGGTGAACATCATGCTCCGCTGCACCTCAGACGCCCCTCCGATCGAGCCTGGAGGTGAGAATTCTGGCACGTTTCGGTCGAGTAAAACAATTCTCGGACTCGGGCCGAGAAACTGCAATTCAAGGCTGTTCGTTGGACAGTGGGAAAACAAACTTTGTACCACCAGCTCTTTTAGAGGGTAACATTATCATTTTGTATTGGATTTTGTAAAAACAAGAACATCTGGAAACCAGAGTTGGTCGTCCACACGACTGCTAAAATTAAACTGTTATTCTAACATGTGGCCTTTCACTGATGTCTCCCTAACCTCGACATATGAGATAGAAAATCGAAGAGGAAACTTGGTGTGATTGCATGGAAAACAACCCAGCAGTTGCTTTATATACTTTTGCAACATTGAGAAGAGTTTGTTAAATTTCGACCCTTCACTGGCTTTGCGGTTGTTTTTCTTGGCTTCTCTTCATCGGCTCCCTGTTTAATCCATAATCGAATTTAAAATCCTTCCCCTCGCATACAAGGTCTCGAATAATGGGAATAAGGGAAGCACAGTAGTAGTAAAAACATGACGGGCTATAATTTTATAAATTCAATCCTGTCTCAAAGATGCTCGTAGGCTAACTTTGTTTATATCAATACACTAAAGCAGCACAGTGCATGCCCCAAATCCTCACATTAATTCTTTTTGCACATACATTGCTAACAATTAGCAAATCAGACATGAGGCTTCCATCTAATATGATCACTATTTTGATGATAAAGTTGTTAGCAGCCATGCATGAGAAGCACTATATTGTGAATTTATTACTGAACCCTCTGTTTCTTTGGTTTTATTAATATTAGATACTTTTGTATCCCCAAGCCTGATAAATGTTTGTCTAACTGGGCCAGAAAAGGATCCAGCACAAAATAATAAGAGCTAGAATGTCAACAAGGGCACATTGGGACCAAGAACTATGCACTCCTATTAGTTCAGCCTCAGTGTTGTCTTAGGGTTCCCACTAGGTCAGGAAAAGCCAACAATAAAATCAGAGCCGCTGGTTTACAGTCACGTAAAACATGATTTGGGTAAAATCAATAGAAGTCGTTTAAAGAAAACCAAGAACTAGCATGATAAAAAAAAAAAACTACACAAATAAATACAAACAATAAAAATTTACTATGATTAAAACTATTAGAAACTAGGAGAAGGGAGCCGGAGATCGACAAACGGATTGGGGCTCCAGCTGCAGTGATGCGGACGGTGCACCGGTCTGTCGTGGTGAAGAGGGAGCAGAGTGTAAAAGCGAAGCTCTCAATTTACCGGTCGATCTACGTCCCTACCCTCACCTATGGCCACGAGCTGTGGGTAGTGACCGAAAGAACGAGATTGCGGATACAAGCGGCGGAAATGAGCTTCCTCCAAAGGGTGGCTGGCCTCTCCCTTAGAGATAGGGTGAGAAGTTCGGCCATCCGGGAGGGGCTCAGAGTAGAGCCGCTGCTGCTCCACATCGAAAGGAGCCAGCTGAGGTGGTTCGGGCATCTGACAAGGATGCCTGCTGGGCGCCTCCTGGGTGAGGTGTTCCGGGCATGTCCCACCGGGAGGAGGCCCCGGGGCAGACCCAGGACACGCTGGAGAGATTATATCTCTCGGCTGGCCTGGGAACGCCCTGGTGTTCCCCCGGATAAGCTGGAGGAGGTGACTGGGGAGAGGGAGGTCTGGGCTTCTCTGCTTAGGCTGCTGCCCCCGCGACCCGGCCTCGGATAAAGCGGATGAGGATGGATGGATGGATGGATGGATGGATGGATTAAAACTAGGCAAAACAGTCTGTGGCAATTTTTGTTCTGCCGTTACATGAAGACTTACATGAACTTTGGACATATTTAATCGCATATATAATAAACCAACCTGACCAACCATAGCTGTACACACATACCGCACTGCTGCCAGTCCCACTGAACCACTGGATGAGGTTTTTTTCTCTTGAGCTCATTTCGTGGGTTGGAATGGTGGCGGGAGAGTACGAAACAACTTTGTCAGACTGCGGTTAGTGTCTCATTTAATAATTAGCGTTTTTTTGTTTTGTTTTCACTTCTTAGTTCAGTTTAGATACAAAAAAAATGGATAGTTTGCCATATCACAGTAAAATACGGCATAACTGATGCATTTAAATATGACTCATGTGGGTCATTTGTGAGTGTTCTTATGGGAAGATTTGGGAGTGGCACCCCTCTAGCGATTTTAATGACAGCTAAATTGTTATGCTTAGCATGAGCAGGGACACCAGGGAGCAGCAAACAAAAAACAGCCTTTTTTCCAGCAGTCAAAGAGGAAGTTCAGCTCTTCTATTACTACGGTGTGTTTATTTCCAGGGGAGTGATGGAAATTGTGTTAATTTGCAGGTGTGCTTGACAGAGACTGAACCTGGCAGTTATAGCTATAAAATGTCAAAAGAAAGAAAGAAAGAAAACAAAACATACCACATATATATTTTGTGGATGATGAAACACATTTTAAAGATACATACAATTATTTAGCAAAACAAAAAGAACTCACTGTTGTGGTAGTAATGCCACTAATGGAAGCAACACTCCCCGCTCATGGAGCTGCAATATTTGAAAATGTCTTTTGTAATACTCATTAGCATTCACTTCATGCAGCAAGGAAATAGAGATAAAGGGAGAAAGGGAGAGGCAGAGAGGATAAACAAAGACTGAATAGGCAAATTGGAAGCGGAATAGTTTAGCAAATTAGGTGACAATGAGTGCTTCACCCATCACCGGGCCTCAAGGCTCCCCTGCTGTTTGCTCGAAGTCGTTTAAAAGAAAAGAAAAACATGTCATAATGATAATAAGCTGCTTGGAAATGAAGGGAAAGCATTTAAGGTCCTGCGTCGTTGTCTCTCAAAACTCAAAACAACTTTGAGCCAGTTGCAGCTCAAGTGATTTATATAATCTTATAGGTGAAGAGGTTATAGGTATACAATAGCCAGGTGATTATTTAAATCAATTGTTGTTGTTATTGTTTTATTAAGGGGGGGAGGTATTTATCTGTATGCGAAATAATCACATTAGCATTACTAAGCAGTTATTACATCACATGCATTACATAATTTCTTTAATTATGCTGTGCATTCACTCTTTCAGTACAAAAAATGATTTTAATAGATTCGATCCATCCCATCCAAGGGTGGATCTTTCCACTGTGTCCTTAACCAAACAAAGCTAAAAGCTTTATGTGCAAAGTGATGTTAAACCTGAGTTATCCAAGCTTCATCTTCAGGTAACAAAAACAGTTATGAGCAGCTCAGCTTGTAGCATTAAAGCCTCGATTCCTGCACATTTTCGTTTTCAGCTTTTCACAGTTCCTGTGTGTTTCCCTATGAGGAATTGTGTCCATGTGTTGGATTGTAGCCTAAGGTTTGTTGTTAACTGATAATTATGTGACTGTATCTGAGGCCATGTCAGCAGGTACTAAATATTTTTTTCAAAAGTATTAAATAATGGGTGATATAATTTTTAAATGTACTTTTCTTTATATGTAATCCTCTAAAGTTACTTTTTATGAAAACAATCATTTTTATACATTAAAAGTTTGAATGCTCTGTGCTGTTATGTAACTGACAAAGTTCCAGTACAAGTATACACAGGCAGACATGGCCAACATAAATAGCCCACACAGTCACATTTGTATTAGATAAGGCTCTGTGGGTGGGAGGGGCTGCCATAATGTCACTGCAGCTGGTGGATCATCTTCTAAGGTTAAAATGTCCACTGCTCTGGGTGACTTTAATCTGCCCTGGTGCTGCTGGAATGCAGCAAGCCTCATCTCTGCCCGACCTAATCTTCAGTGTAATCCACAGACCGACTGCTTTCCCAGCACTATCCTCTGCACCCACCACATGAGCTATTTGGAAGCATTAAAAAAAGCAGAGAAACTGTCAAAGGCGCTGGCTTTGTCTCGTACTGCAGAGTAAACCAGTGCTTTTTAGATTTAGCTGGCCTGAAAACTCACTGGATTTTTCTGTCTTAAAATCAGATGCCACTGAGGAGCCATCGTCTGAGACACCCAGATGGGACTTGAACACGCCTTATCTTTTAGGCCACTGGGGCTAATAATACATATATAGCAGACTTTTGTTTATTATGCCATTACAGATGTCGTTTCTTAAACTTAACCAAGACACTAAGACTTGACACATGTTTATGCTCAGTGTTGGGGAGTAACGGAATACATGCACCGCCGTTACGTATTTAAAATACAAATTATGAGTAACTGTATTCCGTTACAGTTACCGTTTAAAAAGGTGGTATTTAGAATACAGTTACTTTGTTGAAATAAATGGATTACACAGCGGTACTTCCCTATTTCATATTGTCGCAGGTCAGGACTGTTTGGGTTTTGTTTGACAGCTACGTTCTGTTGTTCCAGGCGGCAGCATTACGGTTGCCATGGTTACAGGGTGACGCTCTCTCTCTGCGTGTTTCCTGGGTGAGAGAGGCCTTTTTGTTGTTGTGCTAAGCTAATAGGCAGAATGCTACAGGTATAGCTCTAAAGAATGTAGCATCATGGGCAGTGTAGTCCGTGCTGCAGGGAGGATGGACTGCCATACCCGTTATGTGTCTGTGAGCGAGGGAGGGAGAAAAAGGAAAAGTACGAGCTGTCATCGAGCAAAAACGGGAGCTGGAAGCATGTAAATATAATAATAACCACTGCAGCCAAGAAGAGAGCCTGACGAGCCCAGTTGTAAGTAAGCTATTAAGACTCGACTGTACACCGTGTTCGTGTTTTCCTCCAAAAACAATAAGTTCTGTTGGAGCAGCCTTTCAACGCCTCTCTCTGTCTCTGCTAGCAAAGTTGACCCAGACAACAAAGTAAAGCTAGTTTTCGGCTACGAGCCCGACACAGAACCCACCATATTAGCCAGAGGTCCCTTTACTACGGTTCGGAGCCGCGGACCTTCAGTAACAGTAATAAATCACAGCAATAGTACATTCATGTAGTTGTAAACAGCATGATAATATATTAAGTAATCCAAAGTATTCAGAATACGTTACTCTCATTGAGTAACGTAACGGAATACGTTACAGAATACATTTTGGGGCATGTATTCTGTAATCTGTAATGGAATACATTTTAAAAGTAACCTTCCCAACACTGTTTATGCTAGAGCGAGTTTTAATGTCAACTGGGAGGGAGGAGGGCCAGTTTCGGTTTGACTGTGAACTAAAATCAGCTGAAAGAAGCTGAAGATTTGACCTGTTTACACAAACTTTTAGGTCAATTATTTTATACTCTTACAATATCATATGTTTCATGTTAGAGAGTAAAATGGTGAAAAATGATCAAGACTAATAGATGTCCTCTTTTTAAAGATTTCAGAGTTCAGTCTGCGCTGAACTTATTCTATTATTTGTAAAATAGTTGGTACAGCCCTTGACCTCAAAATTCTGCTGGACTCTCAGATGGCTCAGCCTCTATAAACTCTCAGTCTGACACAGACTGCACTGTATTTTATTTTATTTTATTTTATTTTATTGCTCATCCAAAGCCACGACTGTGAGGTGTGGCTCATAAATGAAAAATGTGAACGCTGAAACAAATCAAACAGACAAGGCCGACTATTATCAGCAATTTGAATCAAATGTGAAACCCTCCACCAAAGTGAGGACAGGCAAGGAATTACATATTTAGGAGAGTCACGGCAACTCTCGAGCCGCAGAGGTGCTCGCGTGGCTTCACGAGAGCGATATTTTTATTTGGAAAAGCGGCTCAAGGTCTATCAGTGTGCACGGTGGTTTTAAACTGATACACGCTCAAACTTTAATGGATTAGTCTCACTCATTAAACTGTCTGTCCGCTCTACTTACCAAAATACACGTTTATCTTCGGAACAGGAGAGAAGGTTATCAAGCTCAGTGTAAATAATTTTACCTGTGGCACTGCTGCTTTATGGTGACGTTCAAGGTGAGAGAAAATTGAAATTTTAATGAATTAGTTCCACTTGTTTCGTTGTGGCGCTTTATGGATGTGGGTCAAATGGGGGTTATCGGGATGATAGTCTCGTGGCGTGAAGACAAAAAGGTGAGGGAGAGCTGAGAAGTACCAAACTGAAACTTTGCTTTTATAACCTCGCAGCATCTGATAAGATGAAACGAATGAAACTCCCAGTACTCCCCAGTACTGGGAGTTTCTGGAAAAGATGGAGAAAGGGCAGAACAATGAAAGGAAAGTGTCTCCTGCTGTGTCTCTACAGTTCTTCTCCTCTAAGCAGAAAGCTCCACAAAGAGAGGGAATTGCAACAAATGTAATCTGAGAGAAGATTGAGCTGCTTTTTAAAGTCAGCACTGTCGCGGCGAGGTGTCTGCAGCTCCCAGGGGAGTTATGGACATCAAGCAAACAGCAGTTGAGTTGTAGCTGTCAGGGATATGAAGGTCAGCTGCGCTTTCCATTTTATGCGTCCGTCACCTAAATGCACATTTTCATACACCAGTTAACGTCACTCAGAAAATAGTGCGCTGTCAGTTCTGCGATCTGGTGACTTAAAGGTTCGTTTTATTTTAGCTGGGAGGGGAACTGATCCGTACGGCGTTAAATGAGGAAAACCTTTAAAACAAAGCCTTTAGTGGAGTCCGGGTGCCGTTAACAGTTTTTACAGACTCGATCGGCTAAAAGTTGAATCTTTTTATGCATCTTTATTCAGATAAAAATAAAACTAAGACATGCTATCAAGTTTCGATCTGAAGTCTCCAAACCTCATGGAAATACATGTTTCATAACGTGGCTTCTTCTGTCCCCTTGTTGGAATCTGAAATTCCCGATCCTTGAACATTACAAGAGGTCAAGAAGTCACCTGAAAAAGAAAATCTAGGTCGATCATATGGCTGTGGCCAGTGTGCTTCATCACTCTAAAGCTTTTGTTTTTATTAAGTCTCAGATAGTATGAGATTAAATGAGAGGGAGCAGAGTTTATGTCTCTTAAATTGTCTTGCTATTGATTTTTGAAAGAAAGTTCCTGTTTCTCTTTTTTTTCCCCCCTCTGGGTTTCTATAAGAAATTAGGCACAGCAGCACAATCACCTGCACAACAACATAATCAACTTACCGGGGAAAGAGAGCCGTTCGATGAAGCCCATATTTCCAAAGAGTTGATTTTACAAGGTTTATGATTAGTTCAGTAATGGAGTGCATTTTCACTACGGACCAAATGCAACAAAAACAAAGCCTACTCTACGAATCCCTGGAGATCTGTGTTGAGTCTGACTTCTAAACGTTCTCTTCCCATCTCCTTCTCGACTTTTCATCCTTTCTCTCCGTCTGTCTCTGCAGTTTTGGAGGTTTGTGATGCAGATCTCGGCTCCTGCGCCCCTCTGCCCCCGAGTTATCAGTCATTTGTGTTCTAATCGCTGCGTCCAGGAGCAGCTCTGGTCTGGCTCCAAGAGGTGGCAGCTCGCCCTTTATCGCAGCACAGAACCCAGCCAGGTTACACACCACTGAAAAATCAACATGAGGGTGAACAAACAGCGAGACGTGTTAATATCTGTTTACACAAAACTGTTCGAGTATTTGATGTAACAAAAGAGGAAAAAAAACTTCCTCTTCATTCACCCAACTCATCTATTTTTGCATAGCTAATGAATATAAACATATATCAGATCCACTTTGAGGGTTTTTTGCAGGTTTAGTTCCTGTTGGGTTTTTTTTTACCTGTAATTAAATTAACAGCATTGATTGCTATCAAAAAAAAAATCATGTACTTTTAAATTATGTGTTATTTGAACTGCTGCTATTAGAAAATATAATTAAAATTTTTGTGTTGAACATTTAGAGTAAGTTGACATTTTGTAAAAATCTGTGAAAGGACAAAAACTATATAAACAAAGAGCCTGATAGAATCGGATGTTTCCAGTTTTACCGACTATTCAAAGCACTTTGAACTACAGTCTACATTAAACATGTTTTTATCTACCTCACACGGTCACACGTGGCTCATTCAGGACATAACCGCTGTTGGGCAGGTTACTTTGAAGAAGTAATTAGTTATAGTTACTAGTTGCTTCTTCAACAAAGTAACTGAGTTAGTAACTGAGTTACAATGTTACTAAAGTAACTAATTATCAGGAAAAGAAACTATTGTGTTACTTTAAAATATGTTTAAATATGTAACTTAGATCCCCTCTTAATGGAAAATACTAAAATACTAAAATATCAATTAGTAAACAAAGGAGAATAGCAAAACAAATAATAATCATGTGCTAACCTATAACCAACATGCAACTAAAATTAGAAATAACTACAACACAGGTTGTCTTTCTGCTTTGGTTCTTCACTTGGTGCCAGGCTTCTGTGAGGAAGGATAGGAGGAGCTGTTTATGAGGACCTGGACAACAGCAAACAAAAACAAGCCCACAAACAATAACAAGGCCGAAGCCGTCACAACACCAGTGCCCTATTTTTGTAGTCTACATGTCCTACCCTGCACATCCTGGGCTGGGAGAAGACCCAAACAGCTACAGGGCAAACATGCAACTCCACAAAGAAAGGCATCGGCAAACCAGGAACCGTCTTGCTGTGAGGCGAGAGCCCTAACCCACAAGTACAGGGTCACAGTTTAAATAAGCTTCCTGGCTGACAGCAGTCATATTTGACTATAAAGACATAAGGACAGTTTAATTTTGTGTTATTCAGAGTTGCAAAACTGCCAAAAAGGCACAAGCGAGTACTAGAGATGATGTGGCTGACAAGCCAGAAAATGACTCATTCTAATTACATTTTCTACAGCTCGAATAAACTCAACAACCTGTAGGTGAGTGATTGATACACTGCTCCACTAATGCATTCTGAAAATTTTACAACAGTCTTTAGACTATATGAAAACAGACAGGGAAACACCTACAGAAGCACATTAATCCCGTTTAATCACAGGAATAATATCCTTTTATGAAGCTCACAGAGAATACAGAGTGTTGTTGATGGAAATGATTGAACTAATTTCACGGGGGAAATTGCAGGTTTGACACAGATAGCACTTTGAGGCATTTAATTTGGTTATTAGAATTTCTAATAGCTCTCGCTCATACACACATTTTTCACTGTGAACTACTCGCCGCGCACAATTGTGTAGATGCGTCCTTTCTAGTCGAGCATCGGCACCCATTGTGTTCAAGTCCCATTGTCAGATTTGACACATGATGAAATGAGTATTACAGCACTGAAAGGGAGAGGACCCCGCTGACAATAACCACCGCTGCGGTGTGACAATAATGAGGGATAATGGCGAATTGAGCTCACCGTCCTGCTGTGTTCTGACCTGACAAGTGACTGTGAGGGACAAAGACTAAAAAACATGGTGGAAAAACACTGAACGGTTAACATTTCACCTGATTCTCCAAGAAGGCTGACAGACTGACCTGAGCCAAGTCCAGTGATAAAAAGCAGAGAGGAACACAATGACAGTATCAGTGTGCACATATCACAGAGTCACAGGTGAATTGGCCACACTGAGTGATTTTTCTTTCTGTGCCTTATGAGAGCTTTTCAGAGTCCACTCCAAATGTGTGCTCATAGGTGTAACCATTTAATGAAAATCTGAATCAGTGGCGCATGATACCAACACAGTCAGCTTCATGCACTATTGTTTCCATACCTTCCGCATTTTTTTTTCAAAGATTTATTTATTGCTTTTCCAACAACATTTTAACCAACAGGAAGAGAGAGTTCAAATAAAATAGAGGAGGAAATTAATAAAAAATTTGAGTGTATAATAGTAATGTATGTACATCGTATATTTCTCCTGTTTTGGCTTCCCTTCATTGGCTTCCTGTTAAATCCAGAATTGAATTCAAAATCCTGCTCCTCACATACAAGGTCTTAAATAATCAGGCCCCATCTTATCTTAATGACCTTGTAGTACCATATCACCCTATTAGAGCACTTCGCTCTCGCTCTGCAGGCCTACTTGTTGTTCCTAGAGTATTTAAAAGTAGAATGGGAGGCAGAGCCTTCAGTTTTCAGGCCCCTCTTCTGTGGAACCAGCTTCCAGTTTGGATTCGGGAGACAGACACTATCTCTACTTTTAAGATTAGGCTTCAAACTTTCCTTTTTGCTAAAGCATATAGTTAGGGCTGGACCAGGTGACCCTGAATCCTCCCTTAGTTATGCTGCAATAGATGTAGGCTGCCGGGGGATTCCCATGATGCATTGAGTTTTTCCTTTCCAGTCACCTTTCTCACTCACTATGTGTTAATAGACCTCTCTGCATTGAATCATATCTGTTATTAATCTCTGTCTCTCTTCCACAGCATGTCTTTATCCTGTCTTCCTTCTCTCACCCCAACCAATCACAGCAGATGGCCCCGCCCCTCCCTGAGCCTGGTTCTGCCGGAGGTTTCTTCCTGTTAAAAGGGAGTTTTTCCTTCCCACTGTTGCCAAAGTGCTGCTCATAGGGGGTCATATGATTGTTGGGTTTTTCTCTGTATCTATGAAGCGCCTTGAGGTGACTTTTGTTGTGATTTGGCGCTATATAAATAAAATTGAATTGAATTGAATTGAATATGAACAGTGTTAGGGAAACACATAGATATAGTTATACATACTCTCCCATGTAGCTCATTCAGATATTATTACAGGGAAAAATATATATATATATATATAGATAAATAAAACAATGCAAAACAAAACAACCCCCCCCCCAAAAAAAAAAAAAAAAAAGTAAAAAAAAAAAAAAAACAAGGGTTAACAGATAGTGCTCCAGAAAAAAAACAGGTATAACATAGTGAGACATTAGGTTTAAGTGCATTATTCCAGGGCTTCGGGCTGAAGTTTAGTCCAAGGGTGTCAAGTTAGTTAGAGAGGTATCCGAACTAGCGGTTGCAACGATAAGCTGTGTCCTCTTTAGTTCCAGTCCTTCCGCATTTACTCATCCTGAACCGGTGATGCTATCTTGAGCTTCACCACTATTGGTGAGTCAGACCTTCGCAGGTGAATGCACTCATCATGAAGTGCTTGTTTACACTTATTAGTGTCACCTGTGTGTAAGTAAACGTGCATTAAGTTGCATTAGTAAGTGCGAGGCTTTATCATTAGCATAGGAAACACTCCTGCCTTGACTGCATTAATGAAACATTACCCCCCTTTTCTTCATAAGAAGCTGTTGTACGGAATTATATTTGTGTTATGAAGAGCGTGCAAGCTCAAATGTAATCACAAGCAAACAATTTCACTTCACAGGTGCAGGTATTCATTCCCATTCGTGCAATTAAAATGCTCGTGCATGAATTCAACAACCCGCACGTGTAGAACTCATCAGCCAAAGAAGCAGAAAGTACAAAGAAGCCATCGCTCAGACAAGAGCCTCCACTTGATGAAGGCTGCAGCAGATTCAAGCAGCTCTCACGTGCAAGTCTGCTCTCAACGCTGATTTCTGTTCGCTCGAATTAATCAGACTTTTGATATTATGAAAGCAGAAGCCCACGGGAAGAAGACCCCTAATGTGACTGGTCACTTTCACTGCAGTCACGCTACAACAGCTGTGATTGATGCGTTCAGGCTACATCAGCAACATGTTTTATACCATATTTATTTACAATTTAAAGGCATTTCAGAATTTGCTTTTGAATCCTCTGCTTTTTCAGATTTCTCCAGCATTAAAATATTCCACAGATTGTTGCCACTACTTCCTCTAATACACAGCAACAAAGAACTGTTGTTACAACAACAACAACAATCTTTATTTATAGAGCACATTTAAAAACCAGCGGTATACCAAAGTGCTTTACATAAGAGACAGAGAAGTAACATGAGTATTATAAGGCCTTAGCAAAGTATCAAATATACTCACAGGTCAATGCCACTAGTAAACAGGGGTAAAATAAAATGCATATCAAAATAAAAACATAATAAAAGCACAAGCCATAAAAAAATATGTATAAGAAAAAATAGAGTAAGTCTAAAAGTCAGGTGCGAACATTAACAAGCAGGAAAGGCGAGATTAAACAAATAGGTTTTTAACTGTGATTTAAAAGATTGGATGGAATCAGACGCCCGGATCGCAATCGGAAGGTTATTCCACAACTCTGGTGCAGCCAGATGCCCAGTCACATCTAGACTTCAGAGTTCACTAAGGTAGCTCGGTGCTGTGTTGTTGGTAATTTTAAACGTAAGCAGCAGTATTTTAAATTGTTAATTCATCAAACTTCCTATTCCAAGTTGTAATCACAGTAAAATGAACTCATCAGTGACAGTTTGTTTAGCATCACCACTTTGAAAATGACCGGTCACATTAGAACTCTGGCCTCCTTCAGTGTGACTGTTGTGGATCTCCACATGCAGACTCTCTTTTACACACCTGGTTTGTTTACACTGTTATTGCAGTGTGCACCTGTGCCTGTGAAATAAAAATTTTTGCTCATGATTACGTTTCATCTCACATGAAACCTTTGACACAAATATAGTTCCCTCGGGGTAACAACTACTGGCTAACAGTTCATCGTTTCACTTTTAAACATGAACACAGTTCAGAATCTGACTGAATGTAAACCTGGGGCATTTGTACTGAACTATTTCGCTACTTTCTGCTCCACTTCCCTGTCTTCTTTTCCTTCACTCTCCAACCAGTAGCAGCAGATGCCCCAAGAGCTGAGTTGCTTTAGAGGTTGTGCTCATTCACACAGAATTGTTTGTTGGAGTTTTCTCTATAATATTGTAGATTCTCTAAATTAAAATACCTTAAAGTAACTAGCAGCTATTTAAGTTGTACTGAATTGACATGTTTAGATGATATGTGGAAGGTTTTTCCATACATTTACATTTGGAAGAGAGGCTGTCAGGTTAGTACCCAAATGCATGGCACTGAGGCAAGGATCAAACCTATATTCTGGCTACAAAATACTAATCTACCTCAAACCTAAAATGCAGAGTAACAAAGGAAGCTAAAAATCAAACTGAATGCTTGAATAATTATTTAATCGTCCAAAAATATAAAAATCCTCAGCGCAAGAGTCAGGCATATCTGTGACGACCCACTCCACCCTTTCCTTTCAGCCTGTTGTGTGGCAGGACTCATCTGCAGGCATGGACAGGTGGTGTGGCTTGTTTCCAGTCAGTGAGACCGGCAACACCTGGGCCCAGTGTGCCAGTGCTCAGCTGCTGTGTGACTCTCCTGCCTGGGACCTTTTTGGAGTTTGGGGCTGTTTTGGTTTAGTTTTCTGCACTAAACAACGTTACATACACCATTTCTGTCCCTGATTGTACTGATTACATACAGAATGGTTACTTTAAGTTCTGACCTTGTTTCTTTCATTTAAAGTAATGCTTATTTCTTCTAATTGGCACTCGTGTGCATTTGCCTCGTTGTCGTGGCTGTGCGGCACGGTTGGTGACACTACAAAAGAGACAAAAAGAAAATAAGCAAAGAGGAAAAAGCAAAGAAGGGAAGAAAAAAAGGATAATGTGCTCAAAATCATGACGAAAACCCCTGCCTGCTATCATAAAGTAGCCTATAAATAAAACTCCAGTATCCCTCTTTTAAGCATCATCTGCTCTCTGCATGTTATTTCACGCCGTGTCGTGTGACTGCACTCAAACACAATCCTGCACTCAAAGCAGTTTGCACTAAAATTGCATGTTATACATATATAAACCCATGAAAATCAAAGCATCCAATAGCATCAATAATTGGAAATCAGTTGCTTTCACATTTGGAATACTGAAAACTCCCTAAAGTTTATGCATGGGTTCGTTTTTCTAAAAAGAAAAAAAGAAAATATATCAAATAAATGAAAATCGTGTTTTCTGTCATGTTAAAAAGATGTCAAATATGTGTTTCTCAAATATACATCACATCAAAAAGAGGGTTTCATCAACATACTTCTCCTTATCATGCAGAGACAGAGAGGTTTCTTATGAAGAAAAAGGGAAAAAAACACTTTAAAATAACTGATGGGTTTCATCACCAAATGCTGCACTTCAATTTAGGTAGAAACGCACTGCTCAGGACTTAATAGTTCAGAACAGCAGATGATTGTGTCTTTGAAATGTAACTATTTTGCGACTAAAGCATCCCACTTTGCAAATCACTTCAATCCCCCTGCCACACGGAGTTTCATTTTCATGGCAAAAATCATTTTGTCTGAGCAGGCGTCTCCTTTCAGATGGTGAATTTCACTGTGAAATGAGGCTTTTCAGAGGAACAATTCGCTGTTTGCTGTGATTACACTTGAATGTCAAACACTTGCAGGAGCTACCCGAGTACTGCGTACCAAGTATGGAAATAAAAACCCAAGGAAAAAAAGGCACGTATGGAAACAGACAAATTCATATTCAAACTCCGTGATGATATTTTACTGATTAGACTGAAAATCACAAAAACAAAGGACAAATATTTTTTGACATATAATTTTTACACTTTGGGGGAGGGGGGGGGGGGGGGGGTTATCTGGAGAGAAACATCGGGAAGAATTTGACCACCTAAGATGACTCACTTGTGTAAAATAAATAGGTACTTGCTCTGTTAAATGTTATACTCTCTGTCCATATCTGTTTTTAAATGATATGAGTGTACACACACACACAGAGGGATGCAGGGATGCTTTAAAAATAATGTTGACTGTAAAATCTTTATGAAACTATCCCATTTTTTTTTCATTTTAAAATAAAGTCAAAGGAACGAGCTCATCTGTCGTCTTCACAGATCGCAGAAGGAGGTACTATAGGTCAGCTTTCGCCTGCATACAGTTCCTGCAATACTGCAAACCTCTTTGAAACCCACCTCTGCCACAGCTCATTGTTTCATGTTGCACATAATCAAACCGATGTGATACGTGTTGTTACTAATGCTCTGCTGCGTGAAGGGGACTTTTTAAAGTGCTCTTCTATAAGCGCTCCATGTACGCACATGGGAGGTTTCAGAATAGAGCCCTATAGCCAAATGTAATGACAATGGTGGTAATAGAGGACTTGACCGAAATAAGTATAACACACGTGTTCGTGGCCATACCTTTTCCACGTATCGGAGCAATAGGTTCTTCTAAACAGCTTAAAAATGAACTACAGTATTTTTGTGGATTTGGATACAGTCTCTCTCTCTCTTCATCTAATCCAGACTAGCCCATGGGTAAAGTCGGGGCGGTGTTGGGTCCAGACAATGTGTTGCAAGTCACTTTGTTCCTTTTGTCATTGAAGCTCCTTCTTAATATCGTAGTATGTTTGGAATCTTGCTTCAAAGTTAATCTGGGAATCTAAGTATTATTTGTGCTACATGGCAGCAGCTGCAGTGACAGATTATAACAGGAGATGGTAATGTGGCGTGTTACCAACTTTTGCTGTTAACTATTCATTTTGTTTCCTCCCAGCTTGTTGAGTTTGTTACCGGCAGAACCCACAGTTTGCTGTAAATTTTTTATTTTCCTAACGTGAGCACATTTGTCTTACTTTGTTTTGACAAATAAAAAGAAAAAACAGCAGCTCAAATACTTCAAACAGTTAGTGTTTGTCTTTGAAGCATTTAGACTATTTTGCACTCAGAGAAAAGTTAAGCCGAGAGGATGTGGAGATCTCTCCACTTTTTCTTTACTTATCTTTATTTGTACCTCAGAACACTCCACTCTCCATCTTTGGCCCCTTTTTTTTCCCCCTCTCTCTGTGTGTCTCTGCACCAGGCATAATTAATCGCCCACAGACTGCTGTTTACGCTGTCTGATGGTTTCAACAGAAACAGTCTTACTCAGCAGAATCAAAAACACTCCTAAAAGAAGAGAAGAAGAGTTTATTTCCCGATGAGTCCTACAGGGGGTCGGTTGGGGAAACATACACCCGCATTTAGGAATTTTCACAGACTTTAAATGTGCTTTATTTTTCTTTTCATTTAATTAGCACATTTCCATATGTAGAAAATATTTTTTTTCGACATTTACTTGGCTATTTAATAAAAAGAGAAGGATTACATGATGTATGTTTCTGTTTGCAAGCTTTGTGATTACATCTGTGTTTTTAGCTGACATACTCCCACTGACGCGTTATATAGATTCAAGTTTCCTTCATCAGCATCTGTTTAAATGTATTGTTCTGAAGTCATTTAATGGTGAAAATAAATTGTACTTTGCTTGATTATATACAACAACGCTGCTGTTGAAACTTTGTGTGACTTCTCTGTCACAGTTTTGGATTTTGCTGTGTTTCTGTGATTCATCATATTGCATGATAGCCCATAGTATATGTTACCTGTTATGCCAAGTGAATCAACTGAAAGGGATATATTTAACCTCATTAGCAACTATTAGCTTAGTATATTGGTTAATTCTATTTAAAGCTCTATTTAAAATATGTTTAGATTACCTAACTGTTTATTCACTACATTCAGCTATTATGCTCTAGCACAGCAGTCTCCAACCTTTTTTGCGCCACGGACATAGTATGTATTTATTTATTTATTTATTTATTACCTAGCTATTTCAACTTGTATTCCATTACTGACCCATTTAAGTTTTCTTTTTTGGCCTTCTACTAGTTATCCATTTCTTTTATGTAACTGTTTTCTTTCTTCTCTAAAAGCTTCCCCTAAAGACCTTTTGGAAGTCACTTCATTGATGTTGTGGGATCATAATGTTCTGATACATTGATCTCCTGCAATTGAATTTGGTGTTTATATCCAGAATTGTACAAATCTTGTGCTCAGTGGAAATAAAGGAAATCCCATAAATCAAATTCTGCTTATTCCAGTTCAATCATATTTAACATTTGATGTTTATATGGAACATAGTGAAAAATGTCATGACAAATACTAACGTTGATGAGCCGTTATTTGTCGCTGCAATGTTACACGTGCAGTGAAAATTGGACCCCTTCCAACCATATATACAAACGAGGCTAATCAAGAGCAGCTGTGTCCTGGCAAGAGAGGAGGAGGCGGAGAGAGCGGGCAAACACCCCACCCACACACTCCCACAGCCTCACAGGATGTAACATCCACACCCCCCTTCCATTCACGCTCTACCAAAACAACAACAACACCTTATTGTGAGCTGCGTGACAGTGCATCATCTACTATTCTGTTAGTACCTTTCTTGTGTTTGATCACCAGATTATAATCCTGGGCCAGCAGTGCCCAGCGCATCAGTCGCTGGTTGTGGTTGTACATCCGGTTCAGAAACATGAGGGGATTGTGAAGAGGGGAAGAGTTGGAGCCCACATACACTGCGAAATGCTGCAGAGCCAGAAGCAGAGCTAAGGCTTCCTTCTCTATGGTAGAGTAGTTCAGCTGATGGCGTTTGAACTTCGCAGAGAAATAACAGACCGGATGGCACACACCCTCCTCATCATCCTGCAGTAGAACAGCCCCGGCTCCGGTGGCACTGCCATCGACCTCTAGCTTAAAGGTCGAGAGAAGTTAGGAGCCGCCAAGACAGAGGTGCTGCACAGGAGGGATTTTGCCGAGTCAAAAGCATGCTGGCACTCAACTGACCATTCAAAAGGCACCTTTGGGCTACACAGTTTGGTTAGCGGAGTCACGACCACAGAAAAGTTCTTACAGAAACACTGGTAATATCCGGTCATAACTAGGAACTAGGAACCACCTTAGTTCCCGTCTGGTGGTTGGAATCGGGTAGTCCAGGATTGCAGCAATCTTCGCCTCCACTGGGCGGACCTGTCCAAACCCCACCTGCTTACCTATTAAGTGACTGTTGCCTTACCAAACTCACATTTAGCGAGATTGAGGGTCAACGAGGCCTCGGCTAGCCGCTGAAACAGTGTCGTCAGGAGGGACATGATCTGCCCACGTGTCTGTGTATAGCACTACATCATCTAGATATACCGGTACCGGTCCGTGAGTCGTTTGGTACCGGGCCGCGAGAGTTGAGGCTCAGGTGTGAAATGTATGGTTTTCAGGGTTTTTATTGGTTTTCAGCGTTATTTTGTTATTGTTTTCATCGTTAACTCGGTTTTCCTGGGTCTTTTCACGTGTGTTATGAATAAATCTTCTTTTTTTCGGTACCGGTACTAGTTTCATTTTGTTGTATTTATCTGCGACACCTTAACCCTTTAAGACCTACCATAGAACCAAGTCCGCCAGAGCTTATATTATATTTTTACATGCTGTAGAGCCATTTTTGGGAGCATTTCAAGTTGCTATACATCAATACAACCATTACAGCCTAAATTTTAATAATATGTCTGCATTAAGTGCATAGTAATTACATAAATTGCAAAAAAGTGCAATAAACTACAAAAAAATTGAAAATCGTTTTTGTTTTTTTAACATATATTTCTAGTTAGAGAAATTTAAGAGGCTTATCCCTCAAAACTGTAAATACCAAAAAGTTGCACAAAATAGTTTCCCACCACAGGAAATTTATTTTGAGTGCCTTCATAGTTTTATTTTTGAAATACACCAATTTTTATAAACTGCAGGAAAAACGAAAATAAATATTATAATGCAAATTTGCAAAAAAGCAGCATATGCATCAAAATAAACTATTTGCAGCAGTGCAATATGAGTCCTAAGCATCCCAGAAACAACACAGAAAGTCATAAAGTCAAACATAACTTTTAAAAACACCAGTATAGGCTCATGAGGCCTTGATGGTAAAAAAGACTAAATTTCCGCGAAAATGACGTCACTTCCGGTTTCGGGCAGGTAATGGTAGACATGCGAAAGTTCGCGCTGACGTCTATTTCAAAGTAGGAAGTGTTACAAACAGCTGATCGGATCGGTAAAGCGTGTTTCTGGAATATTATGTTTTTGTTGCTGCAAGTGCTTTTTATGCAGTTTTTGCAAAGCTTTATGTGGAAGGAAACTGTGACCGAGGACAAGCTGATGGCATAAGATGTAAGTACAACTCCTCCGGTTTCATATGCAAAAAAAATTATTGCACTAGCTCACGTGGTTGCAGAGCTACCTGGATTTAAAAATATGCAAAACAGAGCGTGCAGCTCTGACCGGTTTTAAAGGGTTAAAGGCCGGTCTGTGAAAATATTGTCGGGCACAAACCGGTCCGTGGCGCAAAAAAGGTTGGAGACCGCTGTTGTAGATGGAGCAGTTTTGTGGTTTGCTGTTTCAGATAATCCCGGTAAGATTTTGAAATAAATGTTTACAAGTGCAAATGCAATCATGAGATGATACATATTTGCATATAAGAATAGATCTACGGTGAGCACAAACACACAGGTATCCAGGTTTTTGTGGTTTTGTTCATATTCTGAATATGGGATCTACAGTAGAGCATAGTTTTGTTGATCAACACTCCTAACTGGCCACATATCGAAGCTCTGCAATTAATTTTATGTTCCGTGTGCACAAACAAAGGGCAATTACTGCTGCTTTTTTCACTTTAGGGTACAATGTGTATGGTTCCTAGATTAGTTATTGTGCATGGAGGGAATGACTCACTTCACTTGAACTATTTAATTTAGGTTTGCTTGCCATAACAACACAACTGGCATAAAAAAACACAGTGTAAATTATTTGACGGGTAGTTTTTCCATCCACACTTGTGCGGCTTCTCATTTATAACTTTCCTTATTTTCAGATTTTTACTAACAGTAAAGTGTTGGGTTTTTTTGTTCAAATTCTTTTAAATGTGTAAATAGAACAGAGAGCCATTTGGGAGACATGGAACATAAAGGTGTTATACAAATGTAAAGCTTACACTAAAATATCACTCAATATTTGCAGTTTTAGAGCCTAAAAAAAGAGAGAGAACTGCACACTTATTTAAATTCACCCCTTCTCCATAAGTCATCAATTATTATTTATCCAGCTTCCTTATTGTTATAAACCAGCGGTCCCCAACCCCCGGGCCTCGGACCGGTACCGGTCCGTGAGTCGTTTGGTACCAGGCCGCGAGAGTTGAGGCTCAGGTGTGAAATGTATAGTTTTCAGGGTTTTTATCGGTTTTCAGCGTTATTTTGTTATCGTTTTTATCGTTAACTCGGTTTTCCTTGGTCTTATCACGTGTGTTATGAATAAATTTTCTTTTTTTCGGTACCGGTACTAGTTTTATTTTGTTGTATTTATCCGCACCACCTTAAAGGCCGGTCCATGAAAATATTATCGGGCATAAACCGGTCCGTGGCGCAAAAAAGGTTGGGGACCGCTGTTATGAACCTCAGAAACAACAATAAGCCTATATGTAATTATATCGATTTTATAAACTATTTAAAATACAAAATAATATCAAGTATATTTTTTATAACTCAATAATTACAAAAAAATACCTCAAATGTTAAAGTCTGACACGTGTAAGCCTCGTATGAAAATAAGAAAAAGAGGCGTACGCATGGTTCTGTCTCTGGATAGTGTAAGTCTACACACCTTTAGAGTCGGAGTTGCAAGTTCAATTGCCATCCAGTAAGAGTCTTGGCTAGCTCCCCCCCCTTGCTAAAAACCAAGCCCTGGAATGACGCGACTACGTCTGCCGTCTGTCCGCAGCTCGGACACAAAACATTTCACTGCATCTTGTTCTCTGTATGATTGTGTATATGACGAATAAAGTTTGTTTATAAAATTGGTTTGAAAAAGACAAATTAGACTCTTTATAAACATGGAATAACAACTGAATAAGGTGAGTCATTAAACCAAATTCAAAAATCTTCATGTTTTCATGAAAATCATGTCTTCATGTTCGTACTTTTTTTGCCAAACAAATTTCAAAGAACTTTTTGCTCTGACCAAAACAAAATTTGTGTTTTTTGGTGCAAATGTTAATATTTTGAGTTTTTTCCCCAGCCACACTTTTCATAACACAGTTCACTTTACCCCACATTCTTTACTGATATTATTCTTTTTTTAAGATCTCATATGAATCAACTTGTATGTTTTTATGTTTTTGATATTTAATTTCAGTATACCATTTCTATTTCATGAGATCTCTGTATAGTACATTTTTCTTTTTCCATGCTTTTTGTCATTCATATCAAGTCAGTACATTTATGTTTTCCACCATATACTTTAAATCTATTTTTGAATAAGCACAAACTTGTAGAGCAATGCTAAATGTTTTCAGTAAAATATCATATAAAGAGCTATTCTCCCGGTTATGCAGGCACTTTTTCCAGAGACCGTTATTACACAAAATGAAGTAAGCGTTTGGATTTGACTGCCTTTGAGTTTTAACCTCGGTTTGCAGTTCGACTCTGCAATGCAGCAATCAATAGTGTATAATTTCTTTCCTGTGGTTCCAGTTTACTCATCCCCAACAAGTGCATTAATATGCCAACTGTTTATATGTTTGCACTCCTTCCTCGACTCACTCTCGAAATCTCTCTGCATGAGAAGGAATTATTAATCAGATACTAGTTTCCCTGACTGCTTCCTACTGTTGTACATTAACTGTTGCATCAAAAGCTGTTTGTGCAGCTTATAAGTCGAGGATGCTCTCTCCTCTGTGTATTGCTTCTACGTGCAAGAGGAGGAGAAGGAATACCCTTCAAACGCACATCCCAAAAGTAATTATATCTGCTCCTCTTTTTAGTGTTTTGTAAACAACAACTGAGCAGAAGTTGGATTTGTTTTGCCTAAAAATGAGATGGAAACATAAGATACAAAATAGCCCCTACATTTCTAGTTCATTTTTAGGTTTGCATCGCATCACATTGGTTAGAGTTTTTCATCTTTTCAAGAATGTCTTGCCTCGGCTAACAGTGGTTGCTGAATATAATGTTCTGTAACAGTTTATGAATATCTAGATGTTAAATTGTCACACATATATTTAATCTGGTGCGACTAAACTCAAGTCTGGTGCCTCTTCTTATATAGATTTTATCAAGCATACAGTTCCTTTATATATTTGTGCACAATCTGGTAACCAGAACACGTATTTGCACTGGTATGTGAGTGTAGGTACTTTTCCACAGACATCAGAGACCGTGATAGTGTTTGTGTCACACTCCATATATTTTTGACAGTTCCAAAATTAGAAATGAGGGAGGCACAGTAATCAGACTATATCTCACCATAGCACTGTAGTGCAATTGTCTGTTTTCATCATAAAGTCCAGTTGTGAAGTATTAACAAGACTTGATTTCCCTGCACGCTTTTATTGATGTGAATGCAGAGAATGCAGGGCCATTCTCACGCAGACTATATCAGCCGAAGTATTCTCTCGTCTGCCTTCACACGCATTGTCATGGTCTGCGGCCCGGTGTCCGAGGAGCTGATGGGATGCCCACGCCCACGGGTGTGGCTGTTAACTCCACACCTGCATCCCATCTCAGGTGATTATCACGTGGACTATTTGATCCAGCCCAGCCAGCTGCTCCACGCCAGTCCGTTAGTCGTCTCACAGCGGTAACGTACACCCACGGGAAGGCGGTTGTGAAAACCCTCATTTACCTGAACAAACGCTAATCTTTTCCTTTGCGCTCAGGTAACAGCTCGGCGTGTTTTTGAGCCACCTGCCCGTCTGGAATTTGGATTGCCTCCGGTACCGATCACCTCTACTTTCCTCGAGCTCCCCCTTGGACCCTCACCCCTCCCTCCGGCTCCCACGGCCCTGCTTTGACTGTAAGACTCATACTCTCCCCCACGTATGCTGCTATTTCCCCGCTCCCCGGTAACTCTCTTCCTCTTTCTGTTGCAGCCTCCCACAGTCCCGATTACGGCGTTCCTGTGTAACCCATCCCCCGGTCCCTTGGTTTTTCTAGTTTCTCGCGTGTTTTCCTTTGACCCTTCCGGGACACGTTTAGTTGAAATAAAGTTTATTTTTCATACTCCTGTGCGTGTTGTCTCTGCTTCTGGGTCCAGCTTGTGTACTGAACTTCGGTTCATGACACGTATATGAATTTAACTGACATCCCATTCTTAATCTGTAGTGTTTAACATGATGTCGGCGCAACCTTTGCAGCTATAACAGCTTTAACCCTTCTGGGAAGGTTACCACATGGTTTAGGAGCATTTACAGGACTTTTTGGCCATTCTTTCAGAACCACATCTGTGAGGTCAGACACTGTTGTTGGACGTTGGATGCTGTTGGACCAGTCTCCGCTCTAATTCAACCCAAAGGTTTTCTATTGGGTTGAGTTGAGGACTCCGTGCAGGCCAGTCAAGTTCTTCCACACCAAACTCGCTCATCCATGTCTTTAAGGACCTTGCTCTGTGCACTGGTGCACGGACATATCGGAACAGGAAGCCGCCATCCCCAAACTGTTTTCACAAAGTTGGGAGGATGAAATTGTTCAAAATGTCCCGATATGCTGTAGCATTGAGTTCCTTTCAACTCCTGAAAACCACCAAGTCCAGATGTCAATGGATAAGCAACTACTTTTGACAATATGTGTATGTTTCACACTATGACTCATGAAAGGTATCATCAGTTCTTTAAGAGTTTTGTCTTTGTTTTTTCTTTGTTTGCTGATTTTTATTTATTTGTTTATTGTACCTTGTGTGACGCCTTATTTTAGTTTCCTGCCTTTTTAATTGTCTGGCCTGTCTGAATTCATTTTCCCTATGTATAAGCACCTCTCTCATCTCCCAAATCCACAGTTTCAATCCTTGGACAACAGACATTTAACAAAACCTGGAGTCTCATGTTAAAGTGATGTCAGCTAAATACGATGATTGACATAACTCCATAAAAGTATTGTGTTATAACACGACTACTGCTGTGTTGTTTAGGGACAATAACATTTCAGAGGAAACGCGTAACCTTCTGAGTTTCATGTAATCATAGGTGATAATCCCAACTCTAACCCTACAGTTTGGAAAAAGGCAAAACTGACTTTAAAGTGTTTATCTGTGTCAGTTAAAATATTTTTCTTCTTATTTCTCTGATTGCTGAAACTTTGGAGAAAATCGATTAAAGAACAAAAGTTAACCTAGATGAGAACATGCTGTACTGAGACTGATTAACGTGACACAGGCAGGAATGACAGAGAACACAAGAACGTACAAATTAGAGAAATTAGAAAAGGTTGTAATCTTATTTTTGTCTTTGTCACTAGCAGTTCTTTATTTGGTCTTTGCAAAAGATCTGTTCACCAACATTCCTGGTTTCAGATCTGAATATAGATCAACTCAGGAAACCAATAACTCTAAAGACTTTTCCCACGCAAATCTGTCCATAACTTTGAGTAATCCTGCTATCTAACAAATAGAGAAAGCAAATCAAATCACATTATGTACTTGATGGAGGGAGGTGAGTAAAGAGATGTGACAAAGAAGACGAAGTCCTATAAGACTTGGGAATAATCTAGCTGTCCCCATTCGCTTCAGTAGTGAAGGCTTGTTTTATATTTCTATTCCATATGTAGAGAGGAATATCATATATAGATCTTGATTTTTAGTTTGAAAGCAGATTTTCAATCATTAACCATCTGAACTGTACAGATGGTTATTCCGGGTGTCCAATAAGCACAGTAAAATCTGCTATGCACAGCTTTTTCTTCTCATTATTGGTTAATGGCACAAAAAGTTTGAGCCGAAAAGCCGTGACACTGAAATTACTGATGTTGCAGATTGTATATGAATATATTCTTGTTATCAGCCCACTGAGAATACAGGACCACGTTGAGATCGGTTAAGCCATGACGATGAAACAGATGAATAATGTTTAGGTTGATCATGGACTCAGATTTAAATACTGAATTTAGATGGTGATGGGAAATAAAGCGATTGGTTGGGCTCAGAGGTAGTATCTTTGAAAGGATGAGCTCATTCCTAAATAATGGTGAGCTAATTCCTATACACACTGTAAAAGTTGCACAACCAGCAGCTTGTGAGACTGTCAATAATGAAGGAACGAAGGGGGGATGCTGAGGGGTTTAACGTTCTGATTATTGCATATCCAGTGTGCTATCAGCTTTTTTCCTGCTCCAGCAGATTTGTGGCATCTGACAAAGCCCCGGGTTTAAAATCTTGAGTCAAGCATTGTTTCCATTGACATAAAGCTCATTGATTCCACACTGGACTGCCTCACTCTTGATGACCTGCTTGACTTACTCCCGTGAGACTTGCCATCACTGTTGCCATTGTAATACTGTCCTCCTGCACTGGTTGCAGGGGAGGAGGCATGGGGAGTCATTCAGACCTGAGAATCCCTATTTGTGATGAAAAGAGACAGAAATTTCTTCTTTAAATTGGACAATTGTTAGAATAGAGTCCAAGCAGAGGTAAAGGCACTGGACCTCTATGGTTGCTTTGTGGTTTCTGGCACAAAGAAGTTGACAATGGTCACCTTTCAGCCCAGTGGTTAGAGGTGTCGGGCAACCAGGTTGGTGAACACTCTTGGCTTTCTGTTTCCTGAGCAGATTTTTTCATGTTTTATCGTGTCATATTGCCTCGATTAAGAAGGTAAATACCAAAAGGAGGTGTAGTTTGCATCAGAGGAGAGGTGACCTGTAGTTTGGATGACGGGATGATGAAATCCCACATGTTGGGAACGATCATAAAGGAAACCCTTTAATTTTAGGCATTTGTACAGCTAGTTTTGTAATAGAGAAAAACTTTTCCCAAATTGGGCCAAAAATAAAGTGGTGCATTATTAATTTAGTTCAATTCAATTTTATTTATATAGAACCAAAACGCAACAGCAGTCGCCTCAAGGCAATTATTAAATCCTATGAGTGTATTATTTACAAACTGAATAGCTCATTCACCTCTATGGGTTTCTTACCGGTTTTTCAGCTATGGTGGAAACGGTCCTGGAGCGGGTCCCACTTTTTTGTTCATTACAATCTGGGCAGGACTGACAGAGAGAGTCACAGAACTATTCAGGCTCACATCCACACTAAGGCTACGTCCACACTAAGGCTACATCCGCACTAAGGCTACGTCCACACTAAGGCTACGTCCACACTAAGGCTACGTCCGCACTAAGGCTACGTCCACACTAAGGCTCACATCCACACTAAGGCTCACATCCACACTAAGGCTACGTCCACACTAAGGCTACATCCACACTAAGGCTACGTTCGCACTAAGGCTACGTCCACACTAAGGCTCACATCCACACTAAGGCTACGTCCACACTAAGGCTACGTCCACACTAAGGCTATGTCCACACTAAGGCTACGTCCACACTAAGGCTACGTCCACACTAAGGCTACGTCCACACTAATGCATTTTCGTTTGAAAAAGCATCGTTTTCACACTGAGACGGCGTTTTCCCCAAAGGAAAATGCATCGTTTTGAAAACGCTCTTGAAAACGAATACATTTGAAGACGTAGAAGACGAAGAAGTGTGGACATCAAAAACTGAGACTTTCAAAAACGATGATGCATTTTAGTCATGTGATGCAGTCATGTGACCAATTAAACAAAGATAGTGGAGGGCATTACACAGCACTTGTTTTGTTTGCTCTTAAATTTTGACAGCCCTATTAACAATTAATATCAGTCTGTACATGCTCCAGATAGCTTTTCTTCAAATTCTTTAACTCTCACTCGCTTTTGCAGCTTTGTACTTTTGTGTTACTCGCAGCAACAACTCCACTTCATCGTTAGTCCGTTTAAAAAACTCGGTGCTTTTCCTCAACATTTTGCCGCGACGTTTCGAGCCGGAAAGTAAATAAACGGCAGACAAAAATGAGGCGTTTCACGCATGCCAACACATTCTCACTCCCAAAGCGTAACATTTTACGCTAGGTGACAAATCGTCAACATATTACGTTTTCGGCTACCCACCACGTTCCTAAATGACGACCTCGGAAAAATGAGGAAAAATGAGAACCGTGTGGACTCAATCTACACATGTTCGCTCTTTTTCTTCAAATCGCTTAGAAACACGCTATTTAACATCATTAAAGTCCTGGTTTCGATCAGGAAAAAGGTTATGGTTAGGGCTAGGGATAAGGTTAGGTTTAGGGCTGGAATACAGGGCTGGAACGTCTATTACCGAGGGAGCGTCATTGCACTGGATTTCGCCCATAACCCGCCGCATACCATAAGAACGCCGAAGGTCTCCTTTCGTGTTCCTCAGGAACGCCGCGGGACGTGACAAAACGTCGGCATGTTACGCCTCGGGAGTGAGAACGGGCTGCGCATGCGCAGTACAGGAGCGTAAGCGTTTTCGGCCGTTTCAATGTGGACGCACAACTCTGTGAAAACGACTGAAAACACTAGTGTGGACGCGGAGCGTTTTCAGATGAAAACGCCGTTTTCAAATCTATCCGGGCTAGTGTGGACGTAGCCTGAGATTAACCTAAAATTCACATGTCTGCACTGTGGGAGGGACCCTAAGCCACCTAGGCACAGGGAAAACATACAATTTCCATTCAGAAAGGTCACAACTGACCAGCAGGGTCAAACCCAGAACCTTTGTGCTGTGAGGCGACAGCGCTAACTACTGCACAATCATGCCACGCGTAACCTTCAAAGATACCGTATGAGTCACTTCTTTTTTATTGCTCCATCCTGATAAAAGATGCTCGCTGTAAATCACAGCAGTTTTGTTCCATACTGTAAAAAGTCCTTGCTGTAAAAAAACTCTTGTGGTTTGGCCATATTTCAACCGTCCTCTAAACATGTTAAGTCAAGTGCTGGTAACAAGCATACACCGTTCCAGCGACATACAGACATAATTCGCTCTCGCAAAGCTGTCTTGTACTGCAGACCTGCCTTGTCTATACAAATGACCAGTGAGATGATGAATGCTGTTGTCATTTCTACACAGCACTGCAGTTCTGGTGAGAGACGAATCAATGTAAACACTCCCCAGAGATCCATGCTTCTCTCTATATCCCTGCCACAACACATACACTCACAATGACCACAGCATGACAGTCCCAACAATGCCTCGTTTATCATTCAGTCTTTGTGGCCCTCTCATTGTGAACGACAATGAGAGGAAGACCCGTTTCTCACCTTGAATTACATGCATGTAACAAATGAATGCCACAAACACTCCTCTGTCCTGTGAATGTGAAAACATGACCTACACTGTAGCTCACATCACAGTGTTTTCAAACCTTTAAAATACTTTATCCCGCTTAGTATAGAGTGAATAAAAGACCTGTTTTTTTAACTGTATATTATAATTAAGGGAACCTGACTGACATATAGAAGTCATTGACATTTGTAACCGAGCATCTGATCAATCACGAAGCACCCGTGCATGAAGCAAACCCTTATTTCTTGATTATTTTACTCTAAATGTCACCATCATTTATAAAACGAACATTGTGCTGAGTTAAGTGAAACTCAAAACTTTCAAGTCCAACAAATAAACTCATCAAAAAAGTTTTTAATAGATGGATCGGGTGAGTGATAGTGTCCTTCTGCCATAGACCTCAGACTTGTTCTTGCTAGACGTTTGACCCCCTGCTGGCTATTATGCAGCTTTATAGAACAGGATACTGTTTTCTGACCCCACATCCATATTTTATGCAGTCTTTAATTTGTGAAAACATTTGGTTCTTCAAATGTAAGAAAGCAATAAGACATACTACATTTTTTTGTTTTTGACACGTTGATTGAACCATGTTCCTTTCTTGTCTAAATAACATGTATTTTATTTTAAGTACCTATTTTAACTGCCAACACTACAGTAAGAGAAAGCTTAAATCAAATTCCTTATTCTTGGTTAAATATGTACAATTCCAATTCCAAAAAAACTGAGACGCTGTGTAATCGTTTACTTATTTTGTGGTTGTTTTTCACTATGTTGCTCTTGGTTGTATTTAATGTAATTAAATTGGAAGGGGCCAGTATATTGAAATACTTGGAGCATCTTAAAAAAGGCATTTCCAAAAGATAATTACCACTCTCATGTCTGTAAACTGAATGTGAAGAGAAGCCAGGGTGTGAGTTTAGCCAAGTGCTAACACTGGGGAGAACGACGGGCTCTGCGCTGCTCTGTCCAAAATGACTCTCTCTACAAGCATCTGTCTGGATCATTTATGTCTGTTTTTGCTGGTGTTTATATGACGCTGTCATGGTGCTGGGTCCTTTTGACCCGGCGTTTTGTGTTTTCTATTAGTGTGATTGTTGGTTCTGTTCTTCCTCTGTTTAGTGTTACTCTGTTCTGCCCGTGTGTTCCTGTATCAAGCCTGCGTTTCTTAGTCTGTGTCCTTGCATGTGTAAGTTCCTGTTTTATTGTGCGTCTTATGTAGGGCTGCCACAAACGATTATTTTGATAGTCGACTAGTCACCGATTATTTTTGCGATTAGTCGACTAATCAGATCATCATCCATTGGATGTAAACCGTACAGCTTATTGCACCAGCAGCATCTGCTCTTATATAACTATCATTAGCTTACAGCTTTAAGTGTTTAAGGTATGTGCTAACTAAAAATAAAGTGTTACGACTGATCTTAATCACATGCAAATTTGAGTGTCCAGGTGCTCCTCCGGGATTGGTGCGTCCAGAGTGGATGGCTCGCACCGATTGGCTGCGGACCGGGAGGCAGCAGATAAGAGGAGACCGCCGGCGACTACTACTTGATTCATGTGGCAGCCCAACCCAACCGGCAGACCATTCACTGTGTCACTGTGTTATGTTACTCGATGTAAGAGCATGTAGGGGTGGACCGCCTTTTTGTTTGATCAGTTTTCTCCTGTTTTTGTTAGGCAGGGAGGAAAGTGAGTGTCGTTTGGTTTAGTTCTTTTTGGGTAGGTAAGTTGTTTATTTTTGAGATGGGTTACCTTTTGTTTGTTGTTTTGGCCTTGGGTTCACCCTGACGTTACGATATGCTCCCTTCCTTGGTTTAACGCACTTATTGTAAATAAATCACTGTCACAAAATATTAAGTGTGTGACGTGCTGCTTGGGGTTGGACGGGGATGGATCACCCTTTATGTTGTGGTCTGGCCGCGCCTAGACGGGCCATAACAAAAGACAAGATGAGAGTTTATTAAATTTTAATGAAATTTGCAGATTGTTTCAATGGAGTTTAATCTGCTTGACGTTTATTCAGCTGTGTAAAAACTATAACTTTGAAACAATTTGCCGGGAGTCCGGTGTTCTCACGGCTCTAGTTAGCCTAGCCCCCGGCTAGCTATCGAGCTAGTGGGTAACAGACGTCTCCGAAAACGTCGGAGCGCTTTTGAAAATATGTGGTGTCTTGATAAACTGAGCAGATATTTGAGGTTTACACAGCTACATTCTCGTCTGAAAATATGTTAAACGTTTATTTTGTGACCCAAAAAGAATAATAAGAGTAATATTAAAACTAACCAGCTGCCGCCATTGTTGGAAACTGAGCTGGGCTGCGATATGAATTCTGGGACACAGCTTCTTCTTCTTCGGGGTTTAACGGCAGCTGGCATCCTTGCACATGCAGTGCTGCCATCTTCTGTTTCAGTCCGTTATTACACTCTTAAATCCTACAACTTATTCCTGCGTCTTTTGGGATCTTACAAAGCGTCAAACGAAGCGTCGACTATTAAATTAGTCGTCGACAATTTTAATAGTCGACTAATCGTGGCAGCCCTAGTCTTATGTGAGTGTTTTCAGTTCGCCTCCCTAGTCTCGTCACGTTAATCACTCCCACCTGTGTGTAATCTCCCTGTGTTCTCTGAGTGTTTTTAAGTCGTGTCTTCTGTTGTAGTCGTTGCTGGTTCGTCTGTGTTGTTTACCTCGGGCTCCCTGCGTCTCTCCATCCGTCCTCCCTGCGTCTCTCCATCCGTCCTCCCTGCATCTACGTTTCTGGTTTGTTTTGTTAGCTCTGCCCAGTTTAGGTTCCAGTTTTATGTTCCCGCGCCATTGCTGTTTGTATTTTCTTTTGTTTAATAAATACTCACCTGCACCAGAGCTGCCGCATTTTGGGTCGTATCTTCAACCCCACACGTCTGCCACACCAGACGTAACAGACACTGTATACATACACACAGGCAAGTTTGTGTATGCCATCTGTCTAACCATACAGACTGGAAGAGTCCAGCCCAAGTCCAACTCTCGACCTCACACACTAGCTCAGGCAATTTCCCCACTAGAGAGATGATATTCCACGTCCCAAGAACCAGTTTCAGCAACTGGAGACCAGTCTGCCAAGATACACATTGCACCAAAACCAAAGGAGCTTGCAAAGAAAAGCGTCTGGACTTCTTTAAGTTACTTGAAGACGTTTCACCTCTCATCCGAGAAGCTTCTTCAGTTCTAAGGTCAAATGGTGGGGAGTCCCAGATATAAACCTAGTGGGAGTTTCCCCCCACAGAGCGACAAAAGGACCCCCTGATGATCCTCTAATCGCCTGAGCCAAGGTGTGAAACCTGGCCCCACCTTATCATGTGAATTCCTGAGGTCAGATGGCCCAGGATGTACCGAAACCATACAGCACTCCAGGAGGTGTTGGGTCCACCTGGAGGGCTGACCCATGTGCCTCTGTTAAACTGAACCTACCTGCTGGGCCCCAGTGAGCTAGACCTCAACTATCAGGAGCTCCCCAGTGAGCCCCTTCCTGCCTCCAGGGATGGGCTCCAGGGTAGGGCCCCAGTAACCCAGATCCAGGCCCATGGTTTTATTTTTCATCAAATTAGTCTTTTAAAGGCTTGGTCTGGCCTCTTACTTGGGACCAGTTAGTCTTGAGAGACCCTAGCACAGACAAATTTCCCCGAACAAGATAGTCCCTGTGATCATTAGGACATACAGACTCCTGTACTACAACAAAGTGGTGATTTATGAGGGGAGATATGTGTTTTTTTCTAATAGAGTTTTTGCATGACTTTTACTAGTTCACTTTTTTGTCGTTGAGAGGGTGTACATGCTGACAGCCTTTGGGAAGGTGGGGCTTTTCAAAGACTGCAGACCTCAACAAGCAAGTACACATTTAAGTGGCGTGGCTTCTCGAAGTGACACAGAAGTCTGCATATGACTGCTGTCAAGTGTGACTAAACGTAGGCTTATTTTTGAGTTATTTCAAAAGTCTCCTGCTGTTCATATTTCAGGATTTTGCTCTCTGGCGTTTCCCCTTCTGCGCCTCTTCTTCAGACTTCCTGCTGTTTTAGAAAAAGAACAAAAACACCTTTGATGAATAAAAGAAAACAACTTTCCTCAGCACATAGCACCTCGAGCTTTTTGTGGCCGACACAAATCAGTGTGATATCGGGGAACACAACAGGTGATCTCTCTTATATCAGAACAGTAATAAAATATGATATATAAAAACCTACAGTTTAGTTCCTACCTGTGGTTTTATTATACATGATTCTGCTGAGTTAGTGTTGTTTACTTTCCCACACTGTGAGGGAGATGTGGTCTGGAATTTGGCATTTCACTGTCAGGAGTTTTATTTAGTTAATCTCAGACCACACTTCCATTGTTCTTCCCCGACCAAAGACTAGATGATAACAAGTTAGCAGACCATCACAAACTGGAGAAAACGGTATAAATGCACAACACACTTCAGCCGGAGCCTCGTTTTTAAAGTTTCTGCACATAACAGCAGCTCCAAACAGCACTGAGAGGGTTTTTTGCTAGAAATTGTTGAGCAGAAGTCCAGCAGTGTCTCATCAGTAAGGTGCACAGACCCTGCTCTTGTTTTTCCAGCCCAGCCACTCTGTGCTCTTTTATAGAGACAAGGAAGGGAAAATATTCGCTGTTATTTACTGCAGCTTTCTCTTAGCAAGGTGCTCTACTGACTCTGGTGTCAGCCAGTATATACCACAGTCTATGTTAATTTCAAATGCAACTCCATTGCTTTGTCATTGGAAGTCGACAGCATGTTGGTTCAATTAGTGAAAACTGGAATTAGGATGTCTTGTACTGGATGGATGTAGAAGCTGGCAGTAAGTTTGAAAATACATGACTGAAAATAAAGTTTTACATACAAAACTTACATTATGTTCACTAGTGCTCAGCATGCTGTTGTTATGCTACCTACGGGAAACCATGTGAAAGTCACAAATCCCCCCTTTCTAAAATTATCCTCAAAGAATTCAAGGAAGGAGGTATTAACTGTGATATTGATGAGTCAACCATTTAGCACAGAGAGCAAATATCAACCTCTGTGTCAAACAGCGTTGGTCAAGTTACTTGAAAAAAGTAAAAAAAAAAGTAATCCCAAAAAAACCCCCCAAAAAAGTAATCCCGTTACTTTACTGATTACTTCTTTTCAAAAGTAATTAATTACTTAGTTACTTAGTTACTTTTTAAAAACATGATTTACAACTTGAATAGGTGATAAAGTGATAGATCTTTCAGCCCAATTCTACTTTTTCTACATAATCCATCATACAAAATGTAATCAAAAGGAAAAGTCTCTTTTTTAAAACTTGTTTTATTCGGTTTAATCTTTTAACTTTATGCATCAAGCAAAAATTTAATTATATGCAACATTCACTGAGTTGAAGAAATTAGTTTAATATTTAAACCTATTTGCTGCACATTCCAGCACATAAAATATTTTTTTTGTGTGTTTACACTCAGTCTTTCAAATAGATGCAAGTAAAACACAGCAGAAAATAAATAAAGTCAAAGACTAGCGGTCCTGTTGCTCTATTTTCACCTGTAAAGCAGGAGTGGGGTAGGCGGAGGTTTACCCTGGTGCAGGTGTGCCGCAGCGGTCAGTGGAAGAATCCGCGAGTTTCTCTGTGAGTTTCCCATTACGTCGTAGCGCACTGGGTGTTTGTTTATGGGTTTTTTTCGCTGTAAAAATTAGTTTTCTTCCCACGCACAGCGGACACTAATGTTTTTGTCACTTTTTATGGAATCAAACTCAAAGTAAGGTCAGTACTTCCACGCTTTAAACGCTGCACGCTCATACTCTCTCTGCACTCGATATATGATCCATTGTTGATCTGCACACAGCTGTTGTCACGAACGTCGCACTCGCTTACGTCACTGTCATGAGACATTCTTGCAAAAAAATCACGGTTTTAGTAACGCAGTAACGCAGCGTTCCTACGGGAAAGTAACGGTAATCTAATTACCGTTTTTGCAATAGTAATTCCTTACTTTACTCGTTACTTGAAAAAAGTAATCGGATTACAGTAACACGTTACAAGTAACGCGTTACTGCCCATCTCTGGTGTCAAACATGTTCACCTTTCACTGGTGACAACAGCTGTGTCTTCTGATACAGCCCAGAGATATTAAACCACAAAGATGGCACAGCTGAGTGGACACAACCAGTTCTCTCTCTTTTCCCCCGAGATACACGTACTTTGAATGCTTTCCAAAGGGTCAGACAACAAACAACCTCCACAGTGCACCCATGCATGCCAACGTACAAATCTGAATAGACAAAGTTTGTTACCAAAACAGCAACGTTGCCACAATACCATCAACTTTTTCCAGAAATGAAATTAAGGTTAAAGGGTCCTCTTTACTAACACACATAAGTACCTCCAAACAACTCAAACACCACAAACACACTACTGCTAGGACTCTTCATGATCACAACTGGTATTGACAAATTGGTGTCAACGGAAAAGTTATCACAATGAGGAAATGGGCGGTGTGAATATTCATGAAATTTCACACCACTCTCACCTTCACAGAGGGACTTCACCGTGAAAACTAACATTGTATCAAATTGTAGACATTTTTCCTCACTTGTCAATTGAATATTATAACAACAGAAAACATAAATAGGTCTTAAGTCTTTTCATGCTTGAAAGAGTGAAAAAAATCTGAATTCTCTTTTGCATTTCAGAGTTTATATCCTCTAGGACACATGTCTAGGCTCCAAATTCATCACGAATATAATGCGGTCCTGTAATATATCCACATTCCTTCCCCCGCTTTCAAAGCTGGTGTGACAACTTGAGCATTACACGACATCCCATGAGACTCGGGGAAATGGGCCACGCTGCAAAAGCAATATCTCCCAAACTATGAAGACATCACTGATTGCTGCGGACTACCAAAGCTCATAGGATGCCAAGGGAAATGATTAAGGGATTAACGTTTAGAGAAATAGTGCTTTAGCATCATCAATGAGGGAGACAATTAAAGTAATATAAAACCCACAACAAGAAGTGACAAGGGAAGGAAATTAGAAAGCTGTGGGCAGTAAATGTTCCCAAGGAACATATTTAAAAATGACTATCATGTCTGGAATGATGGAAAACAATGGAGGGAGGAAAGAAAGAAAAGAAATGTTTGCCTGTGAGAAATTCAGAAAGGACAACATGAAGTTTGTACATTGTAAGAAAAGGAACTCAAATGTATTTTATTTATATTCCAACATTTAACTGTATGTCACGGTGATAGGGTGATTATCCCAGCTGTCATAGGAGGGGAAAAAGACGGGTACATCCTGGATGGGTTGCCAGTCTAGTCCACAGTACGGTGACAGACCCTCACATTCACAAGTACAGACATCTTAGAATTACCAGTTAACCTAATATGCATGCCTTTAAAAAGAAGATGCAAATACATAACAAAGAAACTGGTGCTAACCACTATACCACTTCTTCCCCATCTGAGGCCATACTTGTGCTTTTCATGCAGTCACAGGTATGCTCTTAGATTCCATTTTGCTTTCTCAGTGAAATACCTTCTACCAGACCCAGTGAAGGTATTTCACTGAAAAATGAAAAAGAAATGCGAGAGCATGCCTGTGCTTTTCATGTGGTCACCCGGGAAATGCAGCTCACACTAAAGATTGAAATCCAAATTCCTCAAAAAACTGGAGATAAGTCATTCAAAGCACGAAAATTACAGACATAAAAAACAGATATAGACAGACATAAAATTATATTATATATAGTATAGTATATAGTTTCTGTATTTTGTTAAAAAAAAAAGTCATCTTTTGCCATCTTGCTAACTAAAAATCATGTAGCAGTCAACAGCTCTGTTTGTGATCCGCAAGTTAGCAATTTTAGCGAACTAGTTTGGAAACTTGCTCCTGAATAACACATAATAATATTAATTCAATTCAATTCAATTCAATTTTATTTATATAGCGCCAAATCACAACAAAGGTCGCCTCAAGGCGCTTCATAGATACAGAGAAAAACCCAACAATCATATGACCCCCTATGAGCAAGCACTTTGGCAACAGTGGGAAGGAAAAACTCCCTTTTAACAGGAAGAAACCTCCGGCAGAACCAGGCTCAGGGAGGGGCGGGGCCATCTGCTGCGATTGGTTGGGGTGAGAGAAGGAAGACAGGATAAAAGACATGCTGTGGAAGAGAGACAGAGGTTAATAACAGATATGATTCAATGCAGAGAGGTCTGTTAATACATAGTGAGTGAGAAAGGTGACTGGAAAGGAAAAACTATAATAATAATAATAATATTTCCCATGGTGGAGTTTGTGAAAAACTGGATAAAGTCAGCTTACACATGTGCACCCATGTATCTGTACTGCTCTGCCATTACACGCAAACCTGTGCTGTTCATGGTGGAATTGGAGCTAAAACCAAGAATAACACCATATGTGCACTGATGCAATACCTTGTTATAAAGCTTATAAAGCAGTACTTTATTATAAAGCACACTGAGCAAGCCTCACCCATTTGGCATCATCGTACCTTCAACGTATTTTTACAATTGATATCTACAGTTAAACATTTAAGCAATGCCACATCACTTACTGCATATTACACTAAAGAATTCTTAAATAACATAAGAAAATACAATATTAAAAATATTAGTTAACTATTACAGAGTGGTTAAAGACAGTCTTGTTGCTCCTTCCAAGCCTAGCCTAACCCCTTTTTTTGGAATACTCTCTGTAACTTCCTCATTCCTCCACCAAGTCTCACCTTCTTGGCAGTTCCCGTCACCAGTCCAGCTGTACTTTTCCAATCATCTGATAAACCTTTCCCTACTACTGAGTCTGTCTCAGCTCCTCTCTGAACTCTGTGCAACATTCTTCCTTTTTCTAATTCCAACAAATGCCTTACCGCCACCTGTGTGCACCCTCATCCCTCACTCCTTTACACCCTGTGTTGCTCCCTCTTCCAGAAGTATGTGTTCAGATCTTGGGTAATGTGCTGAGCCATCGACTGTGGTTATCTAAAAACCTAAAATTTTAACATGGTTGCCTCACAGCAAGATGGCCGTGGGTTCCCCCCGTGTCAGCGTGGGTTCTTTCCAGGTACTCTGGCTTCCTCCCACAGTCCAAAGACATGCAATTGTCCATAAAGTGTGATGTGAGTGCAAATGAGTGTTAGCCCTGCAACTGACTGGCGATCTGTCCAGGGTGTAGCCTGACTCTCAATCTGTGACAGCTGGGATAACTGCCATAGCTGCCCGGGACTTCATATAGCACATAATTTACTATTTATATATTATATATCACCCACTGCTAACTCCTAATATGTATGAGTAATAACTATTAAACAATATCTTATTATTTAGACAAGATGAATACACAGATTCAGGTGTGTATACTGATTATAATAAAATTTATACTATGAAAAAATTCAAGACATATTAAAAATTGATGTTTGACATGCAGAATATGTGTTTAAATTTGGATTATCATCGCTTAAATTTCACGTGTTTGAAGAGCAACACACGTGCATTCATTCATACATGAATTTTGACTTCACTGAAAACAAATGGAAGGACAGAGGAGAGAGAGGGGGCAGCTAAATGACTCTCAAAGGATATCGCCCCTGCAGGATTTTATCGATCTCTGTGACAATTTCACTGACGAGCAGATAAGCACCGGTGATCCGATCATTCCAGCCTCACCTGTGCACGCCGCCCGCAAGCTCAGTGTCCTTGACGTTTGTGCTGCAGAGAACTAAGCATTAATTATCAACAAGGGAAGGGAATTTGCAGTGACACAGATAATATGTTACCATGCTATTACTTATACATAAATGCATTTCAATCATTTGGAAAAACTGAACATGTTTTGTTGAGATAGAGAAAAAAACTAATGTATGTGGGGATTCGATTCCAAGGATCTCAGCGGTGATTTAAGAGACGACCTCCCAGAGTCTAGACTGGACGTGATGAAGATGATTGGATGGAGCTCTGAGTGACTTAGTTGGACTAGTGTAATGATATTAGTTCGGAGTTTGATAGTGTGGGAAAGTAGCAGTTAGGGATGGGTACCGGTATCCGGTTCTGACATAAACGGTAGTAACCAGACTGAAAAGCAGCGCACATTTCGGTGCTTTTTTTTTCCCAAGCTGTGATACACTTTGAATTCTAACCAATCATTTTACGTTTCCGAGGATAGTAGGCGGGTCCAGGTACGTACGTTCTTTTAGAGCAGAGCTACAGATTAAAAACGCCCAAGGCGAAGCGGTCAAAAGTCTGGCTGTACTTCACAGCAAAATATGCAAACTCAGCAGCTGCAACAAGTGCTTTAAGCTGATACTGTGACACTGTCAAAGGAGGTAACACCTCGAATCCGATGAAACACCTGGCGACGCATAGCGTTTTTTTTAAAAGCCAAAAAAATGCACCGTATTTGATAGCTTGCTGCGAGACCTCACACCGAGCACATCTACTGCGGGTGTGGTGCCTGTTATCGGACCCGGAGTTTAGCAACATCCCCCAAAAACCCGAAGAGGAGAGTCCTGGCCCCTAGCCCTGCCAG
This sequence comes from Neolamprologus brichardi, assembly GCF_056152115.1. Taxonomy (NCBI): domain Eukaryota; kingdom Metazoa; phylum Chordata; class Actinopteri; order Cichliformes; family Cichlidae; genus Neolamprologus; species Neolamprologus brichardi. Next base: position 30,640,612 of record NC_142113.1, on the reverse strand, counting down.
TGTAGCAGAAATGATGAGGATGATGATGCAGCAGCAGCCGCTCTTCTCTGCGTGAGTAGCTTAATGTTGTTCGTGTGTAATTCACGTTGAGTAGGCTAACCACGTTATTACATTAATGCATGTAAGGAGAACTAGCAAAAACTGTCGTAGCTACATGCAGCTGTCTTCTTGTTTGATGGCAGATACTCCCTTCACCCTGGCCAAAAAGGCTAAAATGACCAAAGAAAAAGTGGAAAACAGTTAAACATGAGAGGTTTTTGGACAAAGTTTGTGTTTTTTCCATTGTTTAAGCACTGCTTCCAGCCAAGAGTGGTACCATATATGCCTCATAGCTGCAGAAAAGGCTAACATTGTTATCTTTTTACAAAAAAACAGCTGAACATGAAAGGTTTTTGGACAAAGTTTGTGTTCTCCATTCTTTAAGCACCGGTTTGAGCACCGTTTAAGCACCGGCACCGTTTCAAAAGTACCGGTTTGGCACCGGTATCGGATAAAACCTAAACGATACCCATCCCTAGTAGCAGTGGTGTAAAGAATAGACTAGCAGCTGAACATCCAGGAAAGCAGGGAGATGAGTGATTACAGATCGTCTTTATTGAACTTGTGCATAATCTTGTTTTCATTGAATTTTATGGAAATGATTCTGGCATTGGTTCAAAACAAGTGGTAAATATTTCCTAGATAAAACAGAAAAGGCCAAAGGGTTCAGTTTTTGTTAGTCTCCAGAAAGCAAATACGTTCCAAAGAGCTTTATCACTCAGGGATAAACATTGGCCATGTATTGATTTATATATGGAAAAAACAAAACAGAGAGTATCGATGTTATGTCTGCAAACTGCCCAGAAGCTGCCGAGCCTTTGCGGCTCAAAACGCCGTGCATTAAGATGTCACCATGGAGCCAAAAGTGCACCAAGCACACAGACTAAATCAAACACCTAAGCCACTGGCTCGAAGCAGCAGATGAATGTGTTAATTGATCACACAATCACAGCTGTCTGCCCGCAAAGTTTTTCTGCCACCAAGTGGTCAGAAAAAATCAATCAGTGCAACTTTAAAGAAGCAAATCAAATTGTCACCCAGGTTGGTTTATCTGTTGTTCTTTAAGAGTCATTTTCAAACATTCAAGCTCCTGCTGAACTTTTTCAAGGCTGCTTCTCTGCACCTCCATCCACATCTTTAAAGTTTGTGCATGTGTGTCACGGGTAAAGAGAGGATCAAACATAAGTTCATGAATTTGTTTGATGTGCTTAAACCGCAAAATATTGACGTGCAAAAAAGCAGCTATGGATCTTTCCACCTGACAGAAACAATTATGCTTCCTGAAATGCTTCCTGAAATGCCAGCATTCCTGTTTGCGTAGCATTTGCATCGCAGTCAGTGATTCAGTAGAATATAATAAGATTAACTGGATTAGTTAACCGGAATTGATTTTTCCAGCTCATAAACCCTAATGAAGATTCCACTGAATCAAGCCATCAAATAACAAGCAATCCAGATGCCAACAATAAACAGCAATTGCCACCTTCAGTGGCAACTGCTGTGTTACATTCTCACTGTGAAGGTTGAGGACAGTGTGCATGCCAAGCTCTCCATATGGAGCAGCTGTTCCAATCTAATCAGATGCTTCTGCTGAGGCCTTTTTATTGCATCAATATCTAGAAGATTATTTGGGTTTAATGGACAGGTGGCCTCAAGATAGCACATGTGAGAGGTTTAAAATGCCAGACTTTTGGCCACAGGCGTTATTTAAAAGACAAACTGTCTTACTCGGTCCTTTAAAAGTGTAAGGCTCACTTGATATTTTTTGTTGATATTTTGTGTTTTCTGATACATGAAACACAGTCTGGTGGATCCACATATACCGTACGTTAGTGCCAAGAATTTAGACGTTTTTCAGATAAATTTGAATAGCTGTTTTCTCAAATTCCCAAAATCAATTATTTAATACTTGAGTGTTTATATTCTTGTTAAATTTGATATTGACATATATAATATATAATCGATCAAATGCAAAAATCTTTGCCAGTGAATTCACTGGTTTCAGATCTTTCACAACTAACTGTCAAACATCCAAGCATGAACTGAAACTTACAGATAGTTAGAAGGTAAAATAAATCCAAATAAAAATCTTCTCCGGAAATGTGGAATTGATCATGCATCCATCTGGTGTTAGACTAATTGTAAAAGTTAATTTTTAACAGGGAAAAATGGGAAAAATGAAAATCCACTGTTGTCAGACGGTTGCCAGTCACTGAAAGTTTGGTAAATGACCTGCGATGCTGTTATCAAAAGATGGGGGTGGGGGTTAGGGAGCTTGACAAAAATAACCTTTACTTGATTAAAATGTGTTGAATTTCCTATTCAGGGTCAGATTCTCAGACATGTTGAGAGGACTTCCTGTGCAGCAGCTGCTTTTAGATCACTCCATCAAAGTTCTGTTATTTCTCCCTGCACTTGTGATGTGCAAGTCAAAGATAACCTTTAGTGATCTTCAGCTTGACTTTCATTTTCATGAAGTTGGTAAAGGGAAAGGAAATCTATCCAAGTCTGGCCAGCAGGCTGTTTGTCAAAGATTGTGTTTGTGTGGCCCAAAGCTTCCTGCATTTTCAGACTCCGCTCGTATATAAAGGCACTTTGTCACAGACCAAACTGCAGGTAGTTTAGATTGAATGTTTTCCTTAGAAGCGCCACAATGTTACAGTAGAACAGTGTTGGGCAAGTTACTTTGAAAAGTAATTAATTATAGTTACTAGTTACTTCTTCAAAAAAGTAACTGAGTTAGTAACTGATCCGTGCAACTGATATATGTAGTAAGCTGAACACAGCTTCAGCCGACTGTTTGCTGAAAAACAGTGACGCGACCACACCACATTTTCTTGTTAGTAACAGTAACAGCGTTGTAATAATAACAATTAGTTAGATACTATTAGTTAGATAGTAGAACATCACATTCACAGTCTTACTCTGTGGAAAAATACTCACAGTCTTTTGAATGTTGTCCTCAGGCTTGGAAAGTGTGGACTTTTTAACTGAAAACTGCTTGATTATAGCCAAAAACACTGTCCTCATCAGTGATGATGCTTGATATGAAATTCGGGTCATTCTGAAAAAGAAGTTGATGCAACTCTGAGATCACCCACGACATGCAAACGGTGAGAATGGGACATCCAGGGAAGAATATGGAAAAAAAGGAAGGTGCACTAGTCCCACTAGAAACATCATTTTGTTTGTTTTTGTTTTTTTGTATTCCCAGATGCCAGGGACCAAGCAGTAAAGCATAGAGGACACAGGTGTTTAATTAAAAAGTGGGGTTTTATTTACCCAAAAATACGAAAAATAATTAACAAAGCCAAAATTTAAACAGACAGACCAATAAAAGAGGTCAACTCAATAAACAAAACTCAAAATAACAACTAACGAAACCTCAAACAAACATAAGACAAAATGCCTTCCTGAAATGACATATAAGGGAACTTAAATAATTGAATATAAATAATAATTAATGTGTTAACAGACCTCTCTGCACTGAATCATGCTTGTTATTAACCTCTGTCTCTCTTCCACAGCATGTCTTTTATCCTGTCTTCCTTCTCTCACCCCAACCGGTCGAGGCAGATGGCCCCGCCCCTCCGTGAGACAGGTTCTTCCTGTTAAAAGGGAGTTTTTCATTCCCACTGTCGCCAAAGTGCTTGTTCATAGGGGGTCATATGATTGTTGGGTTTTTCTCTGTATGTATTACTGTAGGGTCTTTACCTTGCAATATAAAGTTCCTTGAGGCGACAGTTTGTTGTGATTTGACACTGTGTAAATTTAATTGAATTGAAATAAATACTGCTTAGCTAAACCATCTGACACTCAAGGGGAAGGCTGCCATATAACCAACGAACACAAAAAAATAAACAAACTCCAAACACCCCCCAGGCAATAAAGCATGAGGCTGTCAGCAGTACTTCAGGTCCCTCAGCCCTTTGACACCTTTTGCCAACCAGGAAGGAGAAGCCAAACCCCTGGGTAACTCAAACAAAGAAAGATGTATTAATACAACATAAAACAGAACTTTGACCTTGAGGTGTCCGTATGTGTGCACCCAATATAATAGCTCAACTTTATTGTCAATGCACATGTCACAAGTACAAGGCAACGAAATGCAGTTTGCATCCATCCAGAAAGTGCTTCAGCAATAATATAGATATATTACAGAATATGGATCTATTATAGGTATGTTACAGTGTACACAGTATGAAGGTATGTTATGAATATGCTATAACTATAAGTATGTACAGGCTGTAGTGAGTGTACAAGCTATGTACAGGCATATTTATATATCCATATCCATATTTATATAAACATTGTAAGGTGTGATGGAAAAATAATAAACCAATTTAATAAAGAAACAATACATTGGACAATAAGTAAAATATATTTAAAGTAGTGACTGCAAAAAAAAAATAAAGTGAAGCAAACTAGTGGTGAGGTGTGGATCTTACCGTGTGTGGCTTGCCATCACACCAGAGCACTTCAGATTATGTGTTGTATACTGGAAATTACTATCAGCTTTTTATGTAGAGGTTCTGAACACCAAAACACAGCAAATCACATCCTCCATATTCTTCTATGATCCACTTCCATCGTCAAAGTTGGAAAAACTCCCAGATCAGAACAGCTTAATACACAGTACGTATGCATAATTTAACCAGGTCCTTGACCTTTTGAAGAGAATATGAATGTAGCCCAGGAGTATAATTTATGTTTATAGTATAATATGCCAAGTGAGGTTATGGGAGTCAAGGTGGTGACAGGGAATGGTTCAGACATCCAAGGTTGTGACAAGCGTTTGCATCCTGTCGTGAACCTGGAATTAACATCTGCCCAAGCTACAGTTAGGATCCTTCTGCATGATGTTCAGTTGACTTTCACTTAATCCGATTTTATTTGTTATAACCTTGAGTATTCACTGACATTAACAATAATGAAGATTCTATGCACAGATATTGCTGAGTGTCAGTCAGGCTTTATAAAAATCCATCAACTCTGACAAAAGCTATTCAATATTTTACCTTCATACAATGAATGTTTTCCAAGTTACAGCCAAGTTGCAGGCCCTTACTCTAGATAGCTGGATGCATTTGTACTGTATGCTGCTTCGATTTTCCCAGCATTTCAAGCCCCCAGAACTTCAAAAGGACACAAGAGAGCCACATGAAATTTTTAGGACTGAAAAATATTTTTTGGCTCCTTGAAAAACTGTAACCAAATTAATTTTAGGCCAACACCAAGTGTCCCAGTGTAATTTCAAATCTTGTTTTTATTATCCAAAATTTTACATCAAATATGGACTATATCCAAGATTCAGTGGGAAAATTGCACCAGTCTCGTGTGTATATATAAAAAAGCATTGGTGCTGAGGCTGTTTGATCTGTTTAATGAAAATTCTCTGGAGAAAAATTCAAAAAGTGCATTCTGGGTAAACTTTAAAGGGTTACATTATCATGTGGGATATGTGGCTGATCAGAACACGTCATAGCATGTGAAAGGGTTTCTTTTTTAACTGCATTTTGCTACGTGCTCGTCTTCTACCTGTGATTTCATTTGTGTCAAAGTCATTTTTTTAATTTGTTATTTCCTCGCAGTCACCAGACTCCCATACCCACCTCGTGTTCCGTTCCTCCCTCAGGCGTATTTCGCTTATATCATCAGTCTTTTCTGTCATTTCTACTTATGTTGTTATACGTTTGTCACTTAGTAATCTGGTCATGTTTTCTGCCAAGCCAGTAAAATAAAGTCACTGAACTGAGTCTGCCTGTTTGCACACTCTTTACCTTTTGTCATAGTGGGGACAATTTGTCTTTGAAAGGTACACAACATCACCAACAGAACACACATTAACATAATATCACTTCTTGCAGGGAAGAAAAAAGTCGAGTTTTTCCTCAAAGTGTTTTTGTGAAGCCAGCACTGGATAAACCACGGAGGCAATGCATTCAATTCAATTCAATTCAATTCAATTTTATTTATATAGCGCCAAATCACAACAAAAGTCGCCTCAAGGCGCTTCATAGATACAGAGAAAAACCCAACAATCATATGACCCCCTGTGAGCAGCACTTTGGCGACAGTGGGAAGGAAAAACTCCCTTTTAACAGGAAGAAACCTCCAGCAGAACCAGGCTCAGGGAGGGGCGGGGCAATCTGCTGCGACCGGTTGGGGTGAGAGAAGGAAGACAGGATAAAAGACATGCTGTGGAAGAGAGACAGAGGTTAATAACAGATATGATTCAATACAGAGAGGTCTGTTAATACATAGTGAGTGAGAAAGGTGACTGGAAAGGAAAAACTCAGTGCATCATGGGAATCCCCCGGCAGCCTACGTCTATTGCAGCATAACTAAGGGAGGATTCAGGGTCACCTGGTCCAGCCCTAACTATATGCTTTAGCAAAAAGGAAAGTTTGAAGCCTAATCTTAAAAGTAGAGATAGTGTCTGTCTCCCGAATCCAAACTGGAAGCTGGTTCCACAGAAGAGGGGCCTGAAAACTGAAGGCTCTGCCTCCCATTCTACTTTTAAATACTCTAGGAACAACAAGTAGGCCTGCAGAGCGAGAGCGAAGTGCTCTAATAGGGTGATATGGTACTACAAGGTCTTTAAGATAAGATGGGGCCTGATTATTTAAGACCTTGTATGTGAAGAGCAGGATTTTGAATTCAATTCTAGATTTAACAGGAAGCCAATGAAGGGAAGCCAAAACAGGAGAAATCTGCTCTCTCTTTCTAGTCCCTGTCAGGACTCTTGCTGCAGCATTTTGGATTAGCTGAAGGCTTTTCAGTGAGTTTTTTGGACATCCTGATAATATCCGGATAACATCCAGGAGCACGTTTAACATGCTGGGTCAGTAAGACTTTACATTTCTACTGCCTGTCGATCACAGAGTTATCATTGACTGGTTTCACTGCAGGAGAAAGGCGAGGCCGTGCTCCACACTGGGGGATCAAAATGAAACATCATCAACAACATATGTTCAATCAGTCTTGCGCAGCAGAACGTCCATTAGAAAGACGTGCATCAATGTTCATATGGGTTTAATGAGCAGGTGAAAACTAAGTCTGGGAATTCAAGGCCCATTCACACACAGATGCACACTCACACGCAATCTTTACAAACACAGTGAACAAGTCTCCGGGGATTGTGTAGGACTTTAGTGGGATTATAAACAGATGTTGGGTACTGTAAAAGTCAAATGAAATCTGTACAGCGAATGAAGGTCAAGGACGTACTTAAAATGTGTCGACATCACGCTTTAATCATATTTTAACTCCCTAATGCCAAATGTACCATATTTAATACATTAATTTTAATAGATAACTAATTTTAATTAGTTTTTGAGACCTCGACATGATCAGTGGGATTTTTTTCCCTACTGAAGAACCTGAACAAATTGCACGATGAATTTTTAAGCAATAAATTGCCCAGAAATACCAAAAAATATCAGATTCAGCTAAAATTATACTTTTCTTTAATTTATGTATTTATTTGTCAAAAGGTTAAAAAAAACTGTATGACATTAGCTTAACCGCAGTTTAACACTGCAGCAATAATGCATTATAAAGCTTAATCACTGACTCTATAAAAAAAAGATGGACATGTTACTGTGCTTTTTTCTTTCACATCCATCCTCTTATCCAACTTTAGGGTCACAGGGGGACTAGACCCTATCCCAGCAAGAGATAGACGCTGGACAGAAGGTCAGTGTGTTAACCTAACCCCACTATCCACAGGTTTTTTAACTGTGAAGCCAGAGTACCTGGAGAGAACCCCTGCAATTGTGGGGAGAGCATGCAAAGTCCACACAGAAAGGCCCCGGCCGAATGGTGGATTCGACCCAGGACCTGATTTGAGTTACCAGTGCTAACCATCATATCCTCACCATCGCAATGTTGTTGATTTGAAGCCAGATGTGATCACAAGGTAATGTTTCTAATTGTGATTTGGATAGTTTTCCCCTTCATAACTGTGCAATGGGTAACCTTTTTTATCTTTTGATACCTTTGAGGTTCAAAGTTGGCTGCTGTGACTGTCAGATGTCCTGGCCGGATGGAAAGCCCAGCAGACAGTTATCAGCTGTTTGGCTGCTCCCTTGTAAAAAGAGTTGCTACAGAGGGACATGCTCTGCATGTTTGATTTGACAGAAATTTATGCTGGACGTCTCCAACTGGAATTGAACCAGCAACATTTCACTTGCCATGAAAATTTGTAAACCACATACCCCTAATCTGACCAAATCAGACCTCGGGTACATGAAATTCCAAAGATGAGGCTTAAAAACGGTCTGTTTTAACCTTTCGATCAAGTACATCATTTTTTTCCTTTCCTTCAAAGTAAAAGCCTGATTACTGCCATCCTGAGAAAAAGCAAAAAGCGATGTGGCATTTCCCCCTAACCATGGTATCATAAACCAGCTGGGTGTATTTTTTGGCCTGTATGAATACTCATGTTCAACATGCTGGCATGTAACCGGTCATTGTGGGCAAAGATTAGCTCCATTAAAAGACAGAGTGGAGCTGGAGGTGTTGGAATTGCTCTCTGTACTAATTCTGCTCTCTCTATTCAGGACTTACAGGGAGATAATGGCTCATTCCTTTCTCGTTCTCCTCGTCTGTACCAGCCTGAGTTGTGACAATTCAATCTGTTCAGTGTCTTCCAGCATGAATTATGGATGAACCCCGCAACCTCTGAGTGTGGCGGGGATTTACGTTGATCGAGCAGCCTTTTGCTCCGTAACTCCTCCTTTTTGTGTCAAAGGCTCGGTGTGGATTTGAAAGAGGTCAGAGAGAGAGGAAAAAAAATCAAGGTAATTTGCAGCGCATCAAAGCAGAGTATCCTAACACGCCGTTACTCCCGCGGTGGCAGACTAGTGATTGACTGCTGGGAGCTGAAACCCATTAGCTGTGTTCATCCTGCCATCGAGCCCCTTCTGACAAACAATTAGTACGCATCAGCCCATTTAAGCAGACAGTGCTTTGATGGTGCAGCCCAGGTCAGGTAAATAAAAGGCACTGAAAGATGTTTTTATCTATAATCCTGTGGAATGCAGCTACAAAACATTCTGAGGGTGAAGATCAGTGCTAAAAGTTATCAAAACAAACAACTGCGAGGCGTGTCTGTTTCTATTACCAACTTTGGAGAAATTCTGACCTCTTCCTGTTTTTGTGGCTATACTCTAGGGATGCCAGTGTCGACTTGCCAGTTAGTCAGCAGGCCCATCACTTCAATACATCAGCAGCTATGGAACGGATTAAGATTAAATGCTTATGCCCATTTACAGTGTGTACTTTGGTACCCAGACTCTTGATCTTCCAACGGCTTAAAATAATTCAATTTTGTCAAAGGCTCCGGCAACCAGTGTTGGGGAGTAACGGAATACATGTACCGCCGTTACGTATTTAAAATACAAAATATGAGTAACTGTATTCCGTTACAGTTACCGTTTAAAAAGGTGGTATTTAGAATACAGTTACTTTGTTGAAATAAATGGATTACACGGCGGTACTTCCCTGTTTCATATTGTGGACTGTTTGGGTTTTGTTTGACAGCTACGTTCTGTTGTTCCAGGCGGCAGCGTTACAGTTGCCATGGTTACAGGGTGACGCTCTCTCTCTGCGTGTTTCCTGGGTGAGAGAGCGCCTGTTGTTGTTGTGCTAAGCTAATAGGCAGAATGCTACAGGTATAGCTCTACAGAATGTAGCATCATAGGCAGTGTAGTCCGTGCTGCAGGGAGAATGGACTGCCATACCCGTTATGTGTCTGTGAGCGAGGGAGGGAGAAACAGGAAAACTACGAGCTGTCATCGAGCAAAAACGGGAGCTGGAAGCATGTAAATATAATAATAACCACTGCAGCCAAGAAGAGAGCCTGACGAGCCCAGTTGTAAGTAAGCTATTAAGACTCGACTGTACACCGTGTTCGTGTTTTCCTCCAAAAACAATAAGTTCCGTTGGAGCAGCCTTTCAACGCCTCTCTCTGTCTCTGCTAGCAAAGTTGACCCAGACAACAAAGTAAAGCTAGTTTTCGGCTACGAGCCCGACACAGAACCCACCGTATTAGCCAGAGGTCCCTTTACTACGGTTCAGAGCCGCGGACCTTCAGTAACAGTAATAAATCACAGCAATAGTACATTCATGTAGTTGTAAACAGCATGATAATATATTAAGTAATCCAAAGTATTCCGAATACTCTCATTGAGTAATGTAACGGAATACGTTACAGAATACATTTTGGGGCATGTATTCTGTATTCTGTAATGGAATACATTTTAAAAGTAACCTTCCCAACACTGCCGGCAACCCATGGTGTCCTTTGATACTAATGCCATAATGCACTGGGTTATTAAAATATAGAGATGGATGTCACTCCCACTTCGTCATATTGTTAAGGACCCCTTTATTAAATGTAAATGTACCATAGATAAATGATGTGTTTTTAATGAGGGCATTTTAAAGTAAACTATGATCTTTAACCTAAAAAAAGGAGTAAAAAGCAAGTAAAGAAAACTCCACTAATCAGTGTGTGAAAACTAAACAAACAGAGTGTCGAAGCTGAACTCTGGGTGACAATGTTGTCAGTTTCTCAGCCAGGAAACCAAAGTGTTGGACTTTGCCTCTTAACCTTTCAAAGCCTGAGCCGTGAAATAATTGCCAGGAAAAAAAGTAAATACCAGCTATGTCTGACATTGTTTGTGCATTTTGTTTAATAATGTAGTGTGCAATTTATATGCTGATGATACAGAAGGCTCAAACACTCACAAAAACTCATGTAGCACATATGATACAATTACAGGGTTAATTTCTGAATTTAGCTGTTTTCAGTCCCATTACCACAGAAGTATAAAATCAAGCACCGTTTAAGAGCTCACTTTATTTGAGCATGCTACTGTAATACGATGCCCCCATTACAAAAGTCCTTTTATGAAATTCCCTAAAATCCTAGCTATTCCACAGTTGACTTTAAGTGGTTTTACTGCAAAGTGGGAATGTTATGAGTTATGATGATCTGCCATTTTAATGTGCAGAAAGAAGTCTCCCACTGCTGCCAGTGCTCCTCCAGCAAGAATATGTATACATATAAAACCATCCGACATATTTATGCAGCACTGCTGCCTCTAGATAAAAGAATTCCCAGTTCATCCAAATGGGTCTTTTCTGGGCTTTTTAATATCCTCCCCGTGCCTGTATGTGATCCTCTCACAGTTCAGACACAAGCAGGTTAGTTTCATTGGTGATTGTAAATTGCCCAGAGGTGTGGTTGGTTGGTTGTCTGTCTCTCTGGGCAACCCATCCAGGCTACCCCACCTCTCACCCTCTGACAGCTGGGCCAGGCTCAAGCCACCATTAACTGGCTAAGCAGGAAAATAGATGGATGATGTCATTAAAAATGGCCAAAGATTCAAATATCGAGGTCAGTGTTTGTCCAGATAATGAGCCTAAAGCTCAAGGTTCAGACTGATCTAAACATTCTGTTCATAACTTGATTTTAAATTATTGGTTGTGTTTACTGTTAATGAGAGCAGAAATTCCTAATATGGTCATATTAAGCACACGGCTCTGGCTTTGAGCTCACGTTAGAGATTCCTTCCCTCGTGCAGAAACAACACACAGACAAGCAGTTGTTACAATCAAAATTATATGAACATAAAAGTGGCAAATCACATTAAGTCTAACAAATCAATACGTTTAATGGGCATAAACTAGAACGAAGTCCACAGTCATGTACCTGCAGAGGCAGCAACACTCACTCTTTTTTCCAACTTAAAAGCCTTACAAATATGAAGAAGAGTATAACAACATAAATCCAGTAATCACATCACAGTTATGTCATTATTTTTTATCACAAACACTGTTCAGTTATCTGCACACTTGCACTACAATCAGCTTACAGGAAGGAAGAAAACGATGGCGTGGTCTGAAGCTGCTGCGTTTTATTTTTATTGCATCGAAGGACAAGAACATGATGGCAAAATACAAACTGTAAAAGAAAGATGTGCTTCCTAAGTCTAAGGCTTTGTTTGTTTAATGATCTCAGACCACGTTACAAAGTAATGCATAATAATAATAATAATAATAATAATAATAATAATAATAATAAATTTTATTTATGAGCGCCTTTCAAGTCACCCAAGGACACTTTACAATAGGATAAAACACTTAGTAAAACAATGGCAGAATAAGAACAATAAAATAAAAGCACAAGATAAAATTAACAAACCGTGGATTCACAGTGAATATGCAGATTTGAACAGATGAGTTTTGAGTTGGGATTTAAACTGTGGGAGAGAACCAATGTTTCTTATTTCTGGGAACAGAGCAGTTGAAAGCTCTGCTTCCCATGGTGGTGAGGCGGAAGGAAGGTACAGCAAGCTGGATAGAAGAAGAAGAACAAAGTGAACGGGCAGAACAGGTGGTGGTTAACAGATCAGAAAGGTAAGGAGGAGCGAGGTTATGAAGGGCCTTGAAGGTGAGCAGAAGAAGTTTGAATATTATCCAGAATTTCACAGGGAGCCAGAAGTTCCTGAAGAACAGGGGTGATGTGCTGGTAGGAGGGGGTTCTGGTGATAATGCGAGCAGCAGAGTTCTGAACCAGTTGAAGCTTATGGAGGGATTTTTGGGGGAGACCATGCAAAAGAGAATTGCAGTAGTCAATACGGGAGGTAACAAGACTATGGACAAGAATGGACGTAGACTGGGTGGAAAGAGAAGGAAGCAGCAGTTAATGTTACGTAGATGGAAGTAGGCAGAACGGGTGAGATTATTGATGTGAGATTTATAGGAAAGTGAACTGTCTAGGATGACACCAAGGCTCTTAACCTGAGGAGAAGGGAAAACTGTGGCGTTATCGATGGTGAGTGAGAAATGGTTCACCTTCAAAAGGTTGGATTTGGTTGGATAATGTAATGAATTAATTTCCCCAGGATGTAATTAAATAATAATATAGTACTTCATTGCTTTTTCAACAAAGTAACATGTAAAACAATATATATATATATTGAGAAACAACCCCTGGGTCACAGCCTACGTGTGGTGCCTGCACATGAGCCTGAAATGATTTCATTTCTTTCCGATGAATCAGCTCTGTCTCCAGCTAGTACAGTCTAGGAGTCATTAGGGATGATCTAACGTCAGATCAAATTTTATTTAGCACTGAAGAAGAGTGATATCACTGTGTAGTTTGTCATGTAGGATGGCCGGGGCCTGCAGGATACAATTCATCTTAACAAACATGTCGCTGGGACTTTATGTCTTTAAGGGGAAAAGCTGACAGGGTTGATTAAAGGATTGCTTTGTATTTTCTTCCCGAGTCCTTCTTAAAGCAGCGCTCCCATGCAGTTTTCTGTTGCTGTATTTGTCCATACTGGGTGTGACATGATTGCTTCCTAATGCATCTCTTGTACAACTGATAGATATGTGCAAATTGTGCATCTCCAGCTCACATCTGGCAGTTAATCTGCATCCGAACAGTTAACAAGACTTAAACACAGCAGTCATATTATCAAATGTTTAAATAAAACGAGAATTGTGTGCTACAGGCCATGTTACGGCAATGCCCACACCTGTTTTATGAGGAGATTTGCTATTTGTTAATTAGTCACAATGTTGTGCACTTCGCACATCAGTATCAGCTTATTGTTATCCACATAAATCCAAAATGTTACCCAACCCAACATCTATTGGGGCCGTAAAAGAGTGCGTCTTTCCACATCTAATGGAAACAGCTAATTAAGTTAATCTTTATTATCTAAAGCTTATATATTATTTTAAAACATCCTAGTGGTGGAAGGATGTAATCTTTATATAATAATGAAATTAATCTATTCAGATTGGGTTCAGTACTGTCTGACAGCATGCTGCATGGCTGTGCATGTTTCAAAGAATTCTCTGATAGTAGGTCATCCTTCATATTTTCATTTTTGTTCGAGCCTGTTGTGGTGTCGGCCACACCCTGTGGTCTGGTGTCACATTGAGTTTTGCCAAGTATTTTTTTTTTTAATGCAGAGACAGACAAGCAGCAGTGGTGTGGTGCTAACACTGATGCAACAAACACTGAATAAGAGAAAGTCAGCAGGCATCTCAAATTAAACTGAAAGCACCTTCTTTCCCCTTCCTCTACCATCGTATTAGTATGTAGGAAAAGGATATAATGCGTTCCAATGCATAGTACAATCTCAACTCTGAAAAAGCTGCAACACTGTGAAACACGTAAAGAAAAAACACAATGCCGTGAACTGCAAACTTTATATACCTATATTTTATTCACAACAGAACAAAGAAGACATACCAAATGTCTGAAATAAGAAAATGCAGTATTTAAAAAATATATATTAGCTCATTTTGAACTTGATGACAGCAACATGTGTTAAAGATGTTGGGACGGGGCCATGTTTACTGCTGTGTAGCCTCCCCTCTTCTTTCAACAGTCTGTCAGAATAATGTTCTGAAATATATCCAGCAAATTGAAAATGAGCCAATATTTTTCTTAAATGGTAAATTTTTTTGTTCAGTTCAAATATTTTCTAATCTTTTCTTTCCTATATTCTGTGGTGAATAAAATACGGGATTGTAGATTTACCTGCTTAATCACAAACACAGACTGTATATAAAGAATGGACGTAGGCACCACAGCATTGGTTAACTGGCTCCAAATTCTGAAGTACCAGTGTTGCTGTTCATGTTTGTTTTTTGGGCCCAAAACTCAATATATTTGCAGGAGAGGATTAAGGTTTAAATAATCAACTTAGGCTAGCTAGCTTGTAGGGGTGGGGGGGGGGGGGGGGGGGGGGGGGTCGATGCAGCATAGTATCACGATATTTTGTGTGCCAATGTTGTATCGATACAGGGACAGCAAATATTCACCAGATAAATATTTTATTAAATAAATTAAAATACTCTAGATGGTGGTTCATGAGGTGAGCCCTCATGTTCTTTCATGTTTCTATTTCCAAAGATAATGTTTGCCAAGCAAACTTAAAGTTAATCAGCTCAACCAAAAGAAAAAAACAAACAAAAACACATCCCACACTGGACACACTCAGGTTCACAAATCTGATTTCTAATTCAGAGCAAACAGTAAAGTAAGTAAGTAAACCTCCTTACATCTATTAAATACATACATTGGTAAATGGCCTGTATTTGTATAGTGCTTTACACTATATTTGGTCATCCACACATTCACACACTGGTGATGGCAGCTACATTGTAGCCACAGCTGCCGTGGGGCGCATTGACAGAGGCGAGGCTGCCAGACACTGGCGCCACCGGGCCCTCTGACCACCACCAGTAGGTAACAGGTGAAGTGTCTTGCCCAAGGACACAACAACCGAGACTGTCAGAGCCGGAGCTCAAACCGGCAACCTTCCAATTACACGGCGAACTGCCAACTCTTGAGCCACGATCGCCCCATTGTTCACATTTTTGAACAATGGTGACTTCCTGGTGATTGTACTGAGGGTGAGGCCCACTTATGGTCAATTTTGATAGCAAGGGATTGCACAGATGGCCTGATGGGAGGCAACCTTTCTGCAAACAGTTGCACCCAGACTTGGAAAGACTGCAATCACTCAGAGAAACTGTTGCACGTTGACCGATAATTGCTATCTAATTTATGAATACAGATGGCTTGCCAACACGTTGCCATCAATCTGAATGAGTCTGTCAATGAGGACAACTCGAGAGGATTCGACTCAACTAGCTGTCTGCTGGTTGTATTCTGGTTATATTTCTGTACAGCAGGAAGGTTGCTGTGAAGTTCTGTTAAATGTCATTTTCTTTGTAGACAGCAGCAGTGTGATTTTTGATCATTTATCACAGTGAATTGCTGTATTATCAGAAACAGATTGCATGTAATTGCCAACTTCACCCCATTCAATCTCAGATTGATAGTAGAGATGGACCGATCCGATATTACGTATCGGTATTGGTCCGATACTGGCGTAAATTACTGGATCGGATATTGGAGAGAAATAAAAAATGTAATCCGATCGTAGCATGTGGGAGCAGTGTGCTCACGTGATAGAGCGGCTGTGTGTATTTGTAGTCTCTGCCAAACCGGCATTTCATCTCCGAGGAAGTGATCCCAGAGAGAAGTAAAGCAAGTGTGTAAGTTCATCTCTGAATGTTTGTAAAGCATTCCCACGTTAAGCTTAACAACCAATATATGGAGCGACTGCCTCTCTCCCTCCCTCTCCTGTTGCTACTTCAATCGTGAAACTGATTAATGATCAGCTGATCGGCTTTTCTGTCGCGAGTCCGTCTCTCTTCTTAGTTTTTGGCCCACTTTGCACCAGAAAGAGGAAACCTGAACAACAGCAGCACGTTTAAGCTTGATAAGCTGTTGTTAGAATTTATTTAATATTACTTTCTACACCAGGATCTTTTTCTACGTAGCTGACGGCTGGTAACTGTGCAGGGGCGGATCTAGCAAAGTTTAGCCAGGGGGGCCGATAGGGCATGAACAGGGAAAAGGGGGCACAAAGACATACTTTTCTTTCTTATTCTCATTTAAAATGTTGAGCTTTTAATAAATAATTATCTGAATCTTACACCCAAAGTTTTAATCTGATGTAAAATGTATAGAAGTCCATTACTGTATATAGTAACTGTTAAGTCTAATATACCCTTGTAAGCTGTAGTACTTTTTCCTTTGGGAAGGTACCATCTGTGCAGTCTGCAGTTCTGTTGAAGAAAGATGTTGAATCTATTTAATTATTCTTGAAAAATAATTTATTTCTGTGAATTTTTTTCACCCTGCATCAAATTAAAGTTGATTACATCGATTAAGCATCATGAGGTGGAAGGTGGGGGATGGTTTCCTTTTTTTTTTTTTGCTGGGAGTTTGCAACCCTATTAGTTAGGTTGCTTAATATTTCTGCTAAGTACTCTTTAAAATACCAGAATAGGGAGGATGGAGCAGGTTTAAGTTTATTAGATTGATCAGTGTTGCTGAACTATGAAATATTTTGGGTGCAGTTTATTTTTTTACATACAGGTATAACAGAATAGTATTAGCGTTGTTGTTTATTTAAACTTGAGTATGAACTTATGTAAAATGCAGCAAGATATTAAAAAAACGTTTTATTGATTAAAAAACACACTATATCAGATTCATATTGGTATCGGCAGATATCTAAATTTATGATATCGGTATTGGTATCGGACTTAAAAAAGTGGTATCGTGCCATCTCTAATTGATAACACCAGCCATAAGTGTTGGCATAACATTTATAGCAGGTTTTACAGAGTTGGCATGTTTGACAGTCTGAAGTGAGATAACTTTATCTTATCAGATAAAACAGATATTGACAAAGTTTAACTGTAACGACCTTGAAAAAAGGAGATAAACTGTGATAAATGTGCAATACTCATCATAAATGGAAAAACACAATAATATTGTATTGTGAGTGAGGTATTATGATAATATCGTATTGTGGGGTGTCTGGTGATTTCTGCCTCAACTAGCTTGGTTAGCAAGGTGCATCCATGACTTTTTGGATGAATCTATACTCCATAACACACAAATAGTATAAGAGTATTTCCCTCTTAAAAATGGAGCACAGGCTTCTCGGACAGTCTACTGGTCCAATTAGCAGCAAGAATATTCTTATTAGTGTTGTATATAAAAAAATTGGTTCAGTTCAAATATTCAGCCACTAGCTGTCTCATTATGCTAATGCCATCTGTTTCTGTGCTTGACTGTTAGTCAAAGTGGCCAACCCCCTAATAATGCAAACCTTTATACTTCATCAAAAAATAAATAAAATAAAATAAAACTGGTTAATTATTCAAAGGTTCAGCCTTTGCACAGATTTCATAGATGGAGAAGTTTGCACTTCAGACCAAAACTACATTTTGCCCCCGTGCTGTAAATTAGCTTATTTTTGCTGTAAAGATGAGCATTTTAACACGGCAGTTTGAAGAATGACTCCCAGTCAAATTCAACACGTTCTTGGGACGCCTGGTTTCATAAGACTAAGAGGATGGTGGGAAAAACTGTTGAAAGTGTTTGCAAACTAGTCCTGATGCCACAAGTCTCAAGCTAAAGGCAGCAACAGAGATGTAGGACAAGAGGATGAACGCTCAAACCCAAAAGAAAATCCTTGTTTATTTCCTGTTTGTTCACACATAAATAACGACTGAAAAGGTATTGAACGGTGGGACGTGAATAGCTCCCAGACATTCCTCAAGTAATTCCAGCTTGCAGCTTGAACTTTTGCATCAGCCCTAACCGAGCCCAGTGTACCCAGAATAAAAGCTACAGGCCACAAATCAATTTTCTCGCAGCGAGTTGCTTTGCAGGGCATTATGGGTTTCCAGATGACTGGAGACAAGGAGTTAGTCAGAAGCTGTTTTAATGCAGATGAGGTGGGAAAGTTGTTGATTTTTACTGTCTGTTTGTCAATTTGCCACAAGACTGACAAAATATGTGATATACTGGTGGGTCAAGAAGTTCATTCATGACTTGTTGTAGGTACATGTCCACAGGGGAGAAGATAATTATTATACTGTGTTCATTTCATGCCCAAACATCCAACTAGGCCAACTCATACAGAATTGATGTTAATTAGCTGCAGCTGACTTAGTCGTCATTTATGGCTGGTAAAATCAATGGCAGTGTAGCTGATTAATTTCACCTTGGACGGCTCATTAATACACTCTTATAATTAATGATATTCTGTGCATATGGCTTTGCCTTTAGAAGCTCGCACTATGAAAACTCATGTGACAGTCTCTTCTCTACTAACAACAATTGTTTCAAAACTACACACACACATGCCCACAGCAGACTACGATACACAACATCCACCATACCTAGTGCTTAAAAAATAGGTGTGCCGGCTGCTTCTGTCTCCATTACAGGCACGGTTGCTTAATTTCTTCCACCACTGGCACCTCAGCTGTATTAAAGGGGCTAAAGGTTGATTTGGACCATGCTGGATCAGTAAATACCTTCTCTCTCTCTCTCCTTTTTTTTTAACTTTGATGTACAATAGCTTTCTTTGAAATATGTCTGTGAAGGTTCTCAGTCATCCAGGTCATCGTAGTCAAAGGAGCTTGCAAAGGAAAGCGTCTGGACTTCTTTAAGTTTACTTGAAGACGTTGGATGGATATTTGCTGGATGGATAGTAGCTTTCTTTGCTTTCTTTGAAAGCTACTCCCAATACATCTTCCAATACAATCGCTACACTGAGATTTTAATTTAAAAAAACACCACTGACAATATTTTATTAGTGATCTGCAATGATATGAGGAAGTTGTGCATGCATACAATAGAGCACATAAGTCAGTTACTACATGCAGAAGGCTAGGGGTTTTCTTTTCTAACTGTAACATTCGTCATTTGTTAAAAGAAGTTTTGTAAACTGAATTTTTTTGTTTGTTTGTTTTCGTATGGTACATACTACATGTTTCACACATCACCGAGATGTAGTGAAGATACCAACTCTGCATCTGTGGCATTGCTCAGTTTAGTAGACATGTTTGCAGTATAGCTGTTTGGGGTGTATTTCTTTACTGTGACATCACTGAAAGCACAGAGGTAATTCCCTCCTGAGTGGCAAAGACAAAATAACCAGTGACTTTCACTGGGCATTCGCAAACACTACTAAAATTGGAAAGTCCTGCCTGTGAAATCGACTGCACAAATATCCATCCATCCATTCTCTTAACCACTTATCCAATTCAGAGTCACAGGAGCGTATCCCAACTGACAGTGCGCAAGAGGTGGGGTACACCCCCAACAGGTTAACAATCCATCACAGGGCTAGCACGTAGAGAGAGACAACCACATGCTCTCACATCCACACCTACAGACAATTTAGAACCAGTTACCTTAACAAGGTTAGGTTAGGATCGTGGCTCAAACATGGAACCTTCTTCGTGTAATGGTGGAGATGGTGGTGCACATTATCACCTAACTTCATCAGAGTTCCTGGTTCAAATCTTGGCTGGGGCCTTTTGGTGTGGAGTTTGTGTATTCTCCTTTTGCATAGATGAGTATTCTCCAGCTGCTCCAGCTTCTCCCAGTCAGACAAAGTGGTGATTTTAAATTTTTCATGGGTGTGAGGCAGTTAATTGCCGTAAATCGAGCGGTCTACGCATGGTTAAATGGCTTGTAGTCTAAACTGCTTTGAGTGGTCAGTAGGACTAGAAAGCAGAGGTGTGGGCTCGAGTCACATGACTTGGACTCGAGTCATTAATTTTATGACTTTAGACTTGACTTGAAAAAATGTTCTAAGACTTGTGACTTCACTTGGACTTTTACACCAATGACCTGGGGCTTGAATTGGACTTGAACCGGTTTACTTGAAAAGACTTGATATTCCACCCCAAATCTAAAATTTAACACGCATATTATATAGAAAGTGTGCATCATTAATTCAATTAATTAATTAATTTATTCAAACCACGCTCCGTACGTATGTGTGCGTGAGCTGTAGCACAGCCAATCAAATTACCCAGATTTTTTTTTTAAGAAGAAAAAAAAATGCTCAAAAATGCTGCAAGGAGTTATTTTTTTCAGGTACATAAACTATAAAGTAGTCAACAAAAAAAGGAAATGCAATATGCAAAACATGCAAGTAGAGAATCACAGACAGAACAACTTCCAACTTTGTCCGACAGTTGAAGTTGCATAAAGAACGGTAGGTGGTGCTTCTCTTTTACTACGATGAGATAGCTGACTTCATCTAACTTTGTGATGTCAACTAACTTTAATGTGTATGATATTTTTGTCATGCTATTTTAAAGCCGGTCCTACAAGCGCATCCAAGAATAACATGCAGCTTATTTCAGAATTGTCGGTGAAAATTATTCTTGGAGCTAAGTTTAATTGAGCTGCATTTTATAGAGGTGCAATTTCACAATTTGTGTATATTTTCTAAGTTCACTATTTTGTCATGTGTTGAGAAAAACAGAGATTTAAAAATCACATGGTCTAATATTTACATTTAGCATATAACTGCAACATTCTTTTGACTCGAAAGGACTTGAAATACAAAGTTTCAGACTTGTGACTTTACTCTGACTTTTAAACCAGTGGCTTGAGACTCGACTCTGACTTGCCTGACATTACTTGAGACTTGACTTGTGACTTGAGGATAAAGACTTGAGACTTACTTGAGACTTGCAAAACAATGACTTGGTCCCACCTCTGCTAGAAAGCACTGTACAAATACCAGTCCACTTCCACTACACCTGTGGAAATGCACTGTGGACTTTACACATCAAACGACTTGCTGTAGAGAATTCCTAGAAGCAGCCACCCAATAGCAGGAATCAGCCACCATAACAAGCGACTTCTTATTTCGCCATCATTTTTCTTCAGAAGCATGAAATAATTTTAGACAGCGACCTACAAACAATTTCAGCACAATGCCACAAATAAGATTAAATGAAATATTACCCAAATTAATGCTGCTTCATAAATTACCAGGGGCCATCAGCTGAGATGAGATCTAGTGATTCAGAAGGTCGCACCATGTGAGTCATATGATTTATTTAAATTCATACTAAATCATTAAACGACTTCCCCCCTTCTCTCTGTGGTAGAATCTGCCCCGTCTGTGCTATGGTCACATTTTAACTCTC
The DNA here is from genome assembly GCF_056152115.1 of Neolamprologus brichardi. Classification (NCBI taxonomy): domain Eukaryota; kingdom Metazoa; phylum Chordata; class Actinopteri; order Cichliformes; family Cichlidae; genus Neolamprologus; species Neolamprologus brichardi. The sequence continues at coordinate 30,618,988 of NC_142113.1, read as the reverse complement.
ACAGACAAGTGGCCGATGTCTCAAGCAATGCCTGATTCCCAAGTTCAGGAAAATTTTTTGAAAACTTGCCTTTCTGATTATGTAGCTTTCAGCTCATACACACAAATCAGTCAACGAATTCAATGTCAAAGCAACTCTAGCAGTCGTACACACAATCAGGTGCTTCAGGGTCAAAGTTCACGACTTTATAATCTCTCAGTTTCACATGCAGAAGCAACTCGAATATGGCGGGTTTCACATGTGTGCCGACACTTTCAAGCAAATTTGCAAAAATAAAACTGGACTGATAAGGAGAACGCAGCGAACTCTCTTAAAGTTTGGCATATTTACGAGGCGTATTTAAAGGCAGCACAGGCCGTCGGCTGTTTAGAGAACTTTCCGGGCTCATAGACGGGATGATGGAGCTGTAGCTTCACTCTGTTGGCTATAAGTACACAACAGAGACTTGTAGTATGAAGTTTATCTTCGAAAAAACAGAAAGGAAAACAAAGTCATCTGTTGAGGTTGAACCTCCAGCCTCCCTCCTCCCCCCGCTCTGGTTTAACTCCTCACTCCCCCTAGCGGCGGAGCTTCCAGCCGTGGAGCGTCACAGTGCCGGTGTCGGTCCCCACAGTCGGAGTGAAAGTTGTCTCCGCTCGGAAAAGCGGGGGTTCGGGACTCGCCAGTTCGCACCGCCGTAGCTTCACGCGCTTACTCCCGGAGAGATGAGGCGGAAAGAGAAGAGGCTGCTGCAGTTCGCCGGGCTGCTCATAGCGGCTCTTCTTTTTCTCCCAAATGTCGGGTTGTGGTCTTTGTACAAGGACAGAGTCTTCGACAACTCGCCCGACTCAGTGGACGGTCCGGGCGGCATCCCCCAGATACAGGTAAGGGAGGCTCGGCCGTAGCGGCTTCTCTCGCCGTGTGACCGCGGTGGAGGTGTCCGCGAGAAACACTTCAAATGGGAGTTTGTTCGCACTGAGGAGGCACAGATTCCGCGGAGTACACACTCCACAGTGCCCCTGTTCTCGCTTCGGAAGGTTTAACCCCGATATATCAAGCTTTTAGCTGCATTCCCATGCTGTGCGTGTGTGTGTGTAACATGACTTGCCAAGATGGACTGTGTTTTAGCACTGTCTTAGCAGTGGGAAGCGAGCGACTAGGATGAGCGGGAAGCCACGTAGCTAACCCCGACCTGAGCGTGGCAGTAAACTTACAATAACACAGACTTCAGGAAGTTGTCAAAAAATGTGAAGCTCGCCGTGCTGCGTTCACAGGGTGACAGACGTCAGATCGCGGTTAAAAGTGCAGGGAAGGGTTCCTTTCACGTGATCGTTTCTTTGTATCCAGACTCTGTTCTTTATCACCTACAATGTATCGCTTTATTTAAAGAATATGAAAAGAATCACCTATGTGTAGGCCTAAATAAACGCATGTAGCAAGACGAGGCTCTACAGTCTGCTGGCTAGTTTCAACACAGACGCCCAACCTCATTTCCCCCCACAGCTCAAGGTATCAGCTTCAAACTGCGTGTACTGCCCAAGTAAGCGAATGACAACCAAAGATGTTCAAATCAGAGTGACATAAACCGTGAAACACTCTCAGGCTTGTCATACTGGGAAGCAGATACGTGGTGGTGGTGTTGTGAATCCATTTTTGAGCACTCTGTAGCAAAATTGTGCCACAATTTGCAAAATTTTACTCATTGCAGAGCTTCTGCAAGTTCTTGTTTGACAAGATTTTCATGGGCAGCCACTCATGAGAAATAAATGAACATCCTTACAGTAGTATGGTGTTTTAATTAGACTTTAATTAAACTTCACATTTTGCCTAAACACAGTTTTCCTCAACGCTTTCACATTAGTATGTGTTCAGTGCGTAGGTTCTCATTGGGCCTTCATCTTAAGGTGATGTTGAAGCAGCTGATCAAGTTGGCCTGAGATATTTAGCAGTAGCTGCTATGGTTAGCATCAGCTAAAGTATGAGTAGGAATGTTAGGCGCCTGCCTGTGTGTGTAAAAAGAACTTTGCGTTGTTATATGCATTGTATTTGCTGACGCAACCCTTTTTTTTTTTTGTGCAGTGAGTCATTTCTGTTACAAGAAACTGACTGAACCGGTTCTGATGGGTCACATTTAGAATAGAATAGGACAATAGCTTTTAATTGTCATTGTACATGTACAACAAAATTGTAGGTGCTTCCTGTGTCTTTGCAGTAATCTACATAAATGTAGTGTGATGGCACACACACATAACACTGCTTAAGTGCCACATAGTAGCTTGTTATGCCCCTCTGCGGCTGCACTGCCACAGACTTGTCTGGTGTTGTCTGGGTCTAATTGCTGATTGTCTAGCTGGAAAAGCTAACCTCAGGCAGGCCTTTATCCACACCTCGTCAGCTGAGACAAAAGCGTGCCTGAGGTTGGCACTACTTCTTCTCACCGTGCTTTTTTTTTTCTCTTTTAAAAAAAGCTTAGGTTATTACGTAATTTAAAATAAAAGCCAATGTTTCATCAAACTCTGTCAGTTTCCACTTTATGTTGCAACTTTAAGCTGTGTTGTAACAGTATCTTTGATTCCTTTGCTCTAAGAGACTATGGGAATTAAACCAACACATTGGTTGTGCAGGCATGCAGTCGTAAAAGACAAGACGCACAGCTCAGGGGGGGATGCTATAGATGCTATGCATTGGTCACATGCTAATTGGCACCTACAGACTAACAATGCACAGCTGTGTGGGGTGCTTCTTGAACATCGCTGATCCAGCGTGTGTGGAGACGTTGCTGGGTACTCTGGCTGCCCAGAAAGACAACAAATGAAAGACTGCCAGGATATTCCTGGTGGAGCTCTTGCTCAATAACATGCATATAGATTTCTGAAAGTAATTATTTGGCTTGTATGGAACACCAAACTAGTGCTACATGATATTTGAGATGTTCTCTTACATTGTGCATTTGTATCCTAATGTTGTAAATTTGTAACAACACCCTGAAGGTTCAGCAGCTAACAATGATTAATGATATATTAGGATTTACTTGGTTTGAAAAGTGCACTAAACCGGCAACCTGTAGAAGCCAAAGTAAAAATCTGTTGACAGATGCCTCCACTTTCTGCCTGTAAATGAACATACAGGTGGGGATAACATGACATTTCTTATCCCCATTGATCAGGTTGCAAAACTATTGCTTGGAAGTGGCACTTAACTGGACAGCAACCACTAAAAACAGCCTAATTGGTAAATCCATCACTTACCCTGCTTTGTGAAAGAAGGAAATCAGTAAACCAGCAATGTGCTTAATATTGCTCCACTCTGCCTCTTGATTCCAGTGCACAATTTGAATTAAATGGATAACTAATAAAACGGAGACTCGCCCAACTGTAGACTTTTAAAGGGGAAGGAAGTGTAAGATGAGCCAAGCTGAAGGTATCACAGTAGCCTTCACCATTTTCACACGAGTTTTGAATTGAATTTGTCTCAACAACAGCCAACAGAATGTTTCTGTAGTCGGGTAGACGAGTAAAAAGCTTTTGGAAATAATGTCATCAGATTCAGTTAGCATGGGCTGACATAAGTTAAAAAGGAATGAATAAGTGAGAGGCCCAAGCTGATGCTGGCTAAGTTATGTTGGTCCACTTTCCTTTTTTTCCCCAAGAAAATGAAAGGGCCCAACAAACCAGACCACATTTGGTAGACAATGGCAGCTTCTCTAATTCAAATGAGGCAAAATCTGCTGAATAGAGGCTTTCATGGATGTACGGGCTTGCATGTGTGTTAGTGTGAACTTTGTGGTGGTTGCCGATTTCCAGTTGCCCGGTCTAGCAAACTTGGCTGGAGTGGAGAGGACGGAGAAAAGACAGCTTTGGTGCATCGGTTAAAACTTCTTTCATATCTCTGAATTAATCAAACCACTTTGCTATTTAGCCCGCAGATGTTAATAAATGCCCCCTCAGAAGTCCACAGTGGTGTCTTCTGTCTTGTTATCTGTGAATAACACTGCATTGTAGGAATGATAAAGCCAGCCTATTCTGCACAGATCTCTAAGGATTACTTTCCCCCGCTCAAGTTTGTATTTGATATCTTAAATGACAAAGAAATGTTTTGAATGGGGATTAAAGGACATCCGCAAGGCAGGGAAAGCTTGTTACATATTAGCAAGCTGTGTGATAACAGCTGTCAGCCGCCACAGCGGTTTGATAAGGGAGTAGACGGCCCGATCTGAAGAATGAAGCCAACTTATACCATTAATAGAAGAGCATTTAATGGCACGAGAATGCTGCAAGTCATTTAACAAGTTCTGTCTTTAACAAAGACGCCAACTCAACTTTTTTGATGTGGCACCTTCAGCGTAGATGGACATGTTCATCCGTGGCATTTAACTCTGCACTCTGCTAATATAATTCTGTCTGCATCAGGTGCACGTAGTGTAAGCTGTAATCATGTGCCCGTGCATATGGTCTCTGAATGAGTAGTCCACACTGCTCCAGAAAACACAAGCTGGTTTAGCTCTTCCCCACCGTGACAGTGACAGAAAGGTAATTTGCACATTTCCTGGCTCATATTAAGGACTCGTGTTGAAGCAGAGGTGGCTCAGCTTCCTCCTGCCTGCTCCAGCAGTTCAGGTTAAGTGGAGGTTAGAGAAGATGAGAAGAGAGGGTGGAATTAAAAAAAAAAAAAAAAAGAGTGTGGTCTGACCTGCTGCCGGTTGTGCTGAGCAGCTAACTGATTGCATGAGTGGACCGGCTGATAAGAGCATTTATGCTAACTTGCTAAAGCTTTTAATTGTGCTTACACAGCGTTTTGGTATTTTGCTAGAAATGTTTCTTCATAAGCAGAGTTTTGGTCAGGTCTTCACTTCCTCATCAGGAGTGACATCATTGACCTTTCGAACTTAAATACTATTCTTAATGGTCTTGAATATTTTTAAAGCTATTCAAATCAAAACTCATTTTTTATTGACAATCTCATTTGTAAAGGGGGCCTTTAATGCTCATTTTCACATACTTTTATCCCCCCTCGGCAGGCAGCACTGTGGACATTCAAGTTTGTGAATACTATAACTCGAATGGAGCCACGTAGGAATATTCAAATTGATCCCATAGATTTATCCACTAAAAATCTCAGATGAGTTTGAATACGAGTGACCTTGAGGTCAGGTTTTCTGAGTCTTACCATAACCAAAGAAGGAAGTAACCTAGGATTTTCAAATTGATACCATAGGTATCCCCGTGGGTCTGGTTCCAACTACACCGTCTCAAAGGAGTGGAAGCAGCACGTGAAGGCTGTGTCAGAGTTAGGAAGCCTCACATTACTGGGCTTATCTTCAGAGAAGGAGGGAATATACACATGTGAGATTAGTAATGTTGAGGAGATGCTGATTAATTACACCATCATTCGAATAAGTCAAGGAAAAACTCCGCCCCGTGGTATCAATACCACGGGGCGACCGTGGCTCAGGGGGTTGGGAAGCGTATCTGTAACCGGAAGGTCGCCGGTTTGATCCCTGGGCTCTCTGTCTCGGTCGTTGTGTCCTTGGGCAAGACACTTCACCTGCCGCCTACTGGTGATGGCCAGAGGGGCCGATGACGCGATATGGCAGCCTCGCTTCTGTCAGTCTGCCCCAGGGCAGCTGTAGCTACAACTGTAGCTGCCTCCACCAGTGTGTGAATGTGAGAGTGAATGAATAGTGGCATTGTAAAGCGCTTTGGGTGCCTTGAAAAGTGCTATATAAATGCAATCCATTATTATTATTATTATTATTAAATCTTGGTGATTTTGACCTTTTAAGGTCAAGTTTTATGAAGATCTCATGAACATGATTACTTGAATGATGCAACGTAGGATTTAGAAATTGATTATCATAGGTGCATCAACTTGGAGGCTAAGGGGTAGCCACTGTTTTTATCTTTACAGTAGCTTTACTGAAATAGCTTCACATCATTGTGTAAAATAATCGTTATACTCAGGCTTGGTGTAGGCCTTCAGGTCACCCTCTGTCTGTAAGTTCTGCTCTCCTTCTAAGGCTAGTTTTCCTTTAGCTTTGCTTTCTTCTGATTGGCTTCTGCTAGCGCTGTGCTTGCAGCCAGAGTTGAGTGCCTGAGATGGCCAACGTTATTGTCATCATGCTGAGCTGCGATTAGGAAAAAAATGTGTAAAGTGCTGCATTTAGAGCAGTGTGAATCCTGAGCGTTTGGCTGCGGCCAGCGTGATTATGAATCTGAATAAAAGGTCATTTTAAATGAACAATCTCCAAATGTCACCGCTTATAGTTTGAGCAAAAACCAAACACAGGGGACAGCTGTACAGCATCTCGCCTTTATTTGTAAACGTGAGTTGGGGCGATGTGCAAGTGTAAGGCAGGTCTTACAGCCTGTCACAAGTCTATCACAGGGTTACAAGAGAGAGACGGAGACCAATTCACACCCACTTAACATGTATCTCTGTGGATTGTGGGACAGAGCCGGAGTACCTGGAGAGAACCCACTCGGGCACAGGGAGCGCACACAGGAAGCCGTCAGCTTTATGACAGGTTCAGACTCTGCTGTGAGGCAACGCTCCTATTCACCGCACCATCGTGCCGCCCACAATTTTTCAGAAAACCGCTGATGATCATTTTATAACTGTGGCTGCTGCTACCAGATGTGCCCAGCTGTTATAACTATGTTTGGGCTAAGACTTTCCATTCATTGCACCTTTCGCTGATAGAATCTAAGAATGAACGCAGGTAATTAAAGCTAGCGAACATCGAAGGCCTGCTCGAATATCATTGGTCAATCATGCCGGGACTACAAATGACTAAAAGCAGAAACCGGAAAGCTTTGGCACAAAAAGTTTCATCCATTGGCTGCAGATTCCTCGCTGCCACTACCTGTTTATAGAGGTGATGATAGGAGAGACTCATGTTGTGTTTACTTAGTTTGTCCAACGCCTGGAAACAGCTGGTTAGCAAGAAGAGATGTTCAAAAAACAAATAGTGTTGCAGTCTGTCAATATTTACTGCCAGTGATAAATGTACTATTACTCATGTCACGGGAGTCTCATTGATATAGTATATCGGTTGTGTTACACCTTTGTGCTGCAGGCTACGTCAACATCACCATGGCAGTGCTGCTAAAATTACCAGTACTTGTTTTTTGTCTTACAGTTTTGGTTGTCGATTATTTATTTTATTTTATTTTTTTAAGAAAGTCTTTGAGGTATGTGTGCGCATTTGCTGATTCACATTTCTGGTAACATCTTTTTACTTTAACCTCTTTTTGACCGTTTTGCATTGGGAAACCTGATTTATAATATTTCTTGGTGTACTGTGGAAGTTATAGGAGTGACACTTTCATTACACGCATACTACATGTAAATGTAGTGATATGAAAATAGGCTGGGTCTTTTTTTCTATTTATGTGTTAAAGTGTTGATGGAAAACGTGTCACAGCGGCAGTGATTTTAGGAAGCTCTGCTCTACACACAGCTCTGATTTCATGGCTCTGAAGTGGTTAAAACTTGAATTTTCACCATTGCAGACACTTATTATGCTGTTTTAGGCACTGATGTCATGTTGGTAGGGCTTTGTGAAATTTCATGTGATTTTTCTGTTGCATTCCAAAGCAGCTGATGGCAGTTTCTTTGTGCCTCCTGACTGTAAACAGAGATATAACATTAAGGTTGAATATGCAGCAATAAGTACTCACCACAGCAAGTAGCTCCACATGTTGGACTTGGCAGATTTTAGCCTGGATGCCCTTCCTGATGTAAACTGCAAAGGGATTTGTTTCTCCTTTCACTTGAGCTTTCACTTGTTAGGTGAGTGTGTAAACCAGCGGTCCCCAACCCCCGGGCCTCAGACTGGTACCGGTCCGTGAGTCGTTTGGTACCGGGCCGCGAGAGTTGAGGCTCAGGTGTGAAATGTATGGTTTTCAGGGTTTTTATCGGTTTTCACCATTATTTTGTTATCGTTTTTATCGTTAACTCGGTTTTCCTGGGTCTTTTCACGTGTGTTATGAATAAACCTTCTTTTTTTCGGTACCGGTACTAGTTTTATTTTGTTGTATTTATCCGCGACACCTTAAAGGCCGGTCCGTGAAAATATTGTCGGGCATAAACCGGTCCGTGGTGCAAAAAACGTTGGAGACCGCTGGTGTAAACAACTATGGAGCCACTGATTATTAGGGGTGGGGGAAATAATCGATACTGTGTAGTATGGTGATATTTTGTTTGCTAATAATGTATGGATACAGGGACAGCAGAAATCGATATTTTGTTACAAAAACGGTTTTTGTGCTCTGACTTCAGAGCATGTTGATCCTTTTTCTGAGCAAGAATCCTGACATTCCTTCACTGTCCAAATGTGTTCAACTTGTTTTTGGCAGCAATAAACATGACAGTTTACTTATTTTAATTTAAGACATGTTTTATTTTAATTAAGTTTAAAACTTTTTAGACTCTTTTAGACTGTAATACAAACCGTTCAGTTTGTCAACAATAAAACTGAAATGAGAGAAAGACTGAGTGTGAGACTTTGATATTAGATAAAATGAATATTGATAAAGTTTACCTTTATGTACAGAATCTGAATATCGCAAAATATTTAAAAAAAAAAAAATTGCAATAATATCGTATCGTGCGTTAAGCATTGTGATAATATCGTATCGTGGGATGTATGGTGATTCCCACCTCTACTAGTTAGCAACAACACAAAGAAGTGCTCGTATCTTTGAACTTGGCAGCATTTTATTTAAAGGCACAGCCCAACACTGCAAATTACATAAGGAGTTAGATTATATGAAAATTAAGTATTTTAATGTAAAACTAAGCAATGCATGCACACAAAAATCCTAATTAAAAAAAAAAAAAGAAATCCAACAAGTTCTTCATCTTTTTTTCTTAAATCCACATTCACGATCTCAGCAATTACCTCAGCGAGTGCAAAATAAATGCAGTGCGGAGCTCTTACTTTCATCAAATCCTAATGTACAGCTGTGTGCAGTGTAATGAACTCGCACAGCGGTTATCATAAACCATGTTAAATTGTCTTAATCCTGCACTCACAGCCCCTCTAATTGCTCTTAACCCCACAGGATTCGGAGCGTTGATGTGATTTCCTTAATTGCAGAGAGCTTGCATTTCCTACACTTGCTGTCAAATAAAGAAATTCAGTGCAGCCTAAAATTACTCCCAATTCCAGAAACGTGCCTGGAAGGCCCGACCTGTGCGCGCGTGTATTTTCGGTGCAAGAACATGTTTTGCGAGGGCAGCCTAAATCCATTCAATTTCAATTTTGTTTCCGCACACTTTGGATTCAGATTTCCTGTAGGCGCAGCCTCGAGGTTCCCGAGCACTCTGAAATCGCTGCTTGCTATTGGCATGAAACATCATTCCCTCTCTCCCACATAACGTCAATAGAGCAGAAAAGAGATTTTTTTTCCACAGGACCAAAGGCTAAACTCTTATTCAACTTTAATGTTTATCAGAATAGCAACAGTGGAAACAGACACATAGCTCCAGGTCAAACAGTTTGAGGAAAAGCAGGGACCGGGCCCTGAAGACGATCGTTCCGGGGCATCGGAATCTGGGGCATTTAGATGACTTTGTGTCTAGCTGGCCCAGTTCCTAGAATTTAGTTTTGTAGATGAGAAAAATGTCAAATCTTACTTCTACACATCTCCCTATAGAAGTTTCGGCTGCCAAAGGAGATATCATTTATTTAGCGTGTTACGTTTTTCAAGGGGCTTCATAAGTAACACCCACATTATGCTAATATGTACAGAGAGTCTCTGCGTACAATACGCTGCCATTCAAGTATTTGCTCGTCTATAACGATGTAGGCTAAAAATGCAGTTTCTCAATTAAAATCCTTTCATTGGGTCCAATCGTACGTCTGTGAAGCCGCAGCTACATAACAGCCCGTAAATGGTTCTTTGGAATAAATAAAAAGTAAATAAAGCATCAAAGGTTTGTTTATTTCCCCCAAAAGTACAAATGTCAGACTTTCAATGTTTTGCGAGGCCCGTGGGAAGCCTGGAGGACAGAAGGGTCAAACAAATATCTGATTTGCATTGTGACTGTGGGGTAGGAATACATCACAAACAGACAGCCAGGGAATTCAAAATCAGACTGAAGCACTGGGGGTATTTATACAGACACTAGTGCGCGCTCGAGTAATTTGTCCAGTAAGCTGTGGTTCAACAAACTGCAGTTTAAAACAAAAAAATTTTAAACAAGATGTTTTTGCAATATTTTTCCCCTGTTAGGATTCCCCTTTTCCTGAGGCACTCTACATAAATGTCCTTGTTTACTATGAGCTCTGCTCATTAATAAGACCAGGCTGTCATTGAGTGACCTTCTGCTGACTGTAAAAGCAGTATATGCAAGAGCGTGTGAGTCAAGGAGTGTACCGCACTGCACATGTGTCAGAGGCGAAATGCACAAGGTCCTGCAGTGATGAATGAACAGTAACCCACCCTATAGTGTGTGGCTCATAAATGTAGCCTCCAGTGTACAGAAGCCTGTATGATTCTCATTTCGCTGTGACAGGGTTGTGAATCAACTTTCTTTCCAAGTGCACACTATATCTTCTGGACTTTTATCAGAACTGATCACATCCAGTTAGCAGGAGCGAGTAAAAATGGAACCTGACCTAGGACGACTAACAAGTATATGAAGTTCAATCTAGTTTTAGGCTCAGCTGGGCTCGAGTTTTCTCCAGGTCAGTATTCGTCCTAATGATCATTGAAAATTTAAAATAACTGCATAATCAGTAGAGGTGGGAATCACCATACATCCCACGATACGATATTATTGCATAGTTCATAGTTTATGAAAACTATGCAGCCCATTCAGCAACTGAAGAATTTGAAAGTAAATTAAAAGAAAATATAATTTTACATTAAATAAAAAAGTTTTAAACTTAATTAAAATAAAACATGTCTTAAATTAAAATAAGTAAACTGTCATGTTTATTGCTGCCATAAAAAAAAGTTAAACACATTTGGACAGTGAAGGAATGTCAGGGTTCTTGCTCAGAAAAAGGATCAACATGCTCTGAAGTCAAAGCACAAAAACCTTTTTGTAACAAAATATCGATTTCTGCTGTCCCTGTATCCATACATTATTAGCAAACAAAATATCACCATACTACACAGTATCGATTCCTCCCCCCCTACTAACTAGCATGGTCCTTTACTTTAGCTAGAGCTTAAACATGGATGTGCTGCATTTAACTTTTCTTTTTTAGCTGATGCACCGAATGCAAAACTCTGCTGCTGATTCCAACACGCAAAATTGGCGCATAACCAATATTTATTCTGCTTTTGTTTAACGTTTGTATTCCAGTGAAACAACTGTTATTATATGTCATTTACCTGCTGAGTGATCTTTCACCTCTTAATCATGCTATCACCAGCACAAAAACAGTCACCCACCGATGACTGTAAATTCCTATATATCGGCTGATTTATGGAGATTGGCGCGCCGGCCGTATGTAGTAAAAAATGCACTGATTGCAGTTTTCTTGGCCATTCTGGTGTTTTTAAAGGACGATCTGATATCCTCGTGTTGGTGTTGTTCCCACATCATCATCATAATGTTGTTCCAGGCTCAACATTGCAAGTGACCAATCACATTGTTGTGACGTCCCCCTTTTGCGCCTTTGAGAAATACCGCCTTAAAAAATCTACTTCACTTGCGAGAAGAGAAACCGCTTCTGTCCGCCAATCTAGGAACTTGAATTCTTTGCATTTCAGGATACTTTTCTTTAATAAATGGTAAGCATTATACATAGTGTCCTTACAGAGGCGGTTTCTTTTCTCGCAAGTGAAGTAGATTTTTTTTGAAGGCGTTTGTTTTTTCGAGGTCGCAGATGACATCAGGAGAAGGTGATTGGTCACTTGCAGTGTTGAACCTGGAACAACATTATTTATGATGACGAGGGAACAACACCAACACGAGGATATCAGATCATCCGTTTTGAAACATCAGTAAATTGCACGATCTTCTCTCACTTCCTCACAACAACAGGAAATAAAGCAGTCTCTTCTACAGGAAAGAAGTACAGATAATTAACAAGTGAAAATGTTGTGTGTTCTCACTTTTACATATTTTACTTTACTAAGCAAAAGTAGGTGCAACAGGTTTGTATAACAAAAAGCCAGTAACTCCATTTTCTGGTGTTTCTAACTTCACAACGTAACGTGATGTCAACTCCTTCTGTTTGTCACTCGGCTCCATAGTTTTCCTTGTTTCTGCTTTGATCCCGTGACTGTTCATAATGAAGCTCCGGGCTTGCGGCTGGCTCTGAGCTCTGGGAAGCTTTAGCTTTAACCACTTTTCCCTTGTTAGCTGCTTTTAAAATGTCCATGTTGAGCTGTCACAACTCCACGGTTTGCTTCACTAGCAGCTGCCGACCTGTTAGGCGCGACTATTTGCCTGTGACGCTGGCTGCGTGTAAAGCATGAAGGGGCCCAGACTTGCGATCACCAGTCTGAGCTGAGAACGCTAAAAATCATCCAGCTCTGGTCAATCTCTAATGTGAAAATGTCAGGGGGCATTCTTTTCATATTTACATATAAAAACATACAACGCGTTAAAGTGCAGGCAAACACCTTTGCCATGCTGTGTAACCCCTAGAGGGTGCTAAAAATACAAAGCAGAAACCCCACAGATGTCAAACAAGATGAGGGTACAGAAACTCAAAATATGTTGAAATGAAGGATGACGGTGAAGACTATTGATCATCTCACAGCCATGAATGATCGAGGCGAGGTAGGTAACAGAGATGGCGTTGTGTTAGCAGCATGCATGTATGATTTATTGGTTAGAAATATGAACCAGCAGTGAGAATATGCTACTTGCATCTTATCTGAATCCTCAGTGGGAAGCTGTGACTTATTTTTCTGGACTGAACGTATGAAAATTGGGCAGTTTACTGTTTCGTATGGTAACGATGAGCAGCATATTCTGTTATTTGAGGAGATGGGAACTGAGAATGTTTTCTGCTTGTTCTGCTGGAAATTAATTAGTTGCATGATCCATCGAGTGCTTGTTTCAGCAAACACTCTAATGCGATGGTGATGTTTTCATACAGATCCACAGAGGGCTTTTTTTCCCCTTGCTTTTCAAAAGCTGAAATTTTCAATGAAATGCAAAATATGTAATAGAAGCAGCGAATTGTAACACGAGATGTGGTCGTAGCGAGATTAGAGCGAATCACCCGGCTGCAGGATTTTGCGATCAGGAGAAAAGCTCTTAACATCACTACCTGATGCAGTCTCACTGAGCTGTGGGCTAGCTGTGCTGCTAGACTGGGAAATGAGATTTTATCTTTAATGTGTTAAGCCTCTGGAAATGAGGGAGACTGAGGGGTGAAAGTCATTTGCAAAGACAAGTGGAGTTACTCGCTGCAGTCTCAAGTTGTTGTACTTTATCACTCTGAGCGGAGAGAGAGAGAGAGAGAGAGAAAGGAGGGAGGAAGGGAGGGGAGGAAACACCTCGGGAGAAAAAGGCAGAGCACGCGGGTAAAAGAGGTGTTTGTTCACAGTCTGACTTTGTTGGAGAGCGTTTCCTCCCCAGGTTCCTCACACAAGGCAGACGTTGAATCGCTGCTGGCTGCGGCACAGACTGAGCGCGTGCAGAGGCTGCTCTGTATGCCTGGCAGGGATCTGCTGCCCCAGATCAGCACAAGGAGCCAAAAGAGGGACAGGTGCAGCTGAAAGCCTGTGGATACAGAGCAGGGAGTCAGGCTTTTAATTACAGCCACGTGGGTTATGAAGCCGCTTTTTTATGTTCAGATGATTAAGCTAATCCCTGGATGCTAATTTAAGGCCCGCGCTGTACTTCACTGTGCTGAGCCTCACACAGAAGAAGATGCACTGTTTTATGTGGACTGTATAATATGTATTTATTTATATAATTAGAGTGGCCTATTTCTAACATAAATTTGTCTTTAAATCTACATAAAGTCACACTAACCACTGGTCAGGTGTTAGAATTTCCCCTTTCAGAGATTTTTCCAGAAACTGTGTTTTTCCGCATTATTTCACATAGAAACGGTGGCCTGAATAATTTAATCACTGATGCAATTTTTCTGTTAGTTTTAAACACAAGCAGAAAACCTGCACTATAAACTCTGGAACTTTAAAAAATCTCAGCACGGAAATTATGATTATATTGAATTAGTTCCTATTAGGTTATCGCTGAGTGTTGTTTGATTGGATACTGTTTGTGTGGTACTAATTTGGTGTCAGACCAACTTAAGAATTCCACTCAATGTATAAATAGTTGGAATTGTGTCACAGGTTGGGACCGCCCTCCTATCTTTTGTGTTGAGCTTGACAGACAATGAGTCTCAGCATGCAGTAGCAGCCAGTGGGGAAACCCAGGACTGAAGGCATTTGTGTAATGGGTGTTGGCTTGTTCCCTCATGAAGACGACCTTTGATGACCTTCCTGTACCCTTAATGAGGAGCTTTGGCACCTTAAATATATTAATAAAGTTATGGCTTAATGGCCATTAGAATAGTCTCTGAATTTTTCTAAGGGTAGCTGTAGAGTAAGATACTGTCACTAGTTCTGATGCTATTAGCAGACTTGAAATGTGACGCGTTTCTCCTAGTAGGGTTTTAACCCTTTAAAACCAGTCAGAGCAGCACGCTCCGTTTTGTGTAACTATTTTTAAATCCCGGTAGCTCTGCAACCACGTAAGCTAGCGCAAAATTTTTTTTTGCATATGAAACCGGAGGAGTTGTACTTACTTCTTATGCCATCAGCTTGTCCTTGGTCACAGTTTCCTTCCACATATAGCTTTGCAAAAACTGCATAAAAAGCACTTGCAGCAACAAAAACATAATATTCCAGAAACACGCTTTGCCGATCCGATCAGCTGTTCATAACACTTCCTACGTCCATCAGCACGAACTATCGCATGTCCGCCATGACCTGCCCGAAACCGGAAGTGACGTCATTTCGCAGAAATGTAGTTTTTTTTTACCATCTGGGCCTCATGAGCCTATACTGGTGTTTTTAAAATTTATGTTTGACTTTATGACTTTCTGTGTCGTTTCTGGGATGGTTAGGACTCATATTGCACTGCTGGAAATAGTTTATTTTGATGCATATGCTGCTTTTTTGCAAATTTGCACTATAATATTTATTTTAGTTTTTCCTGCAGTATATAAAAATTGGTGTATTTCAAAAATAAAACTATGAAGACACTCAAAATAAATTTCCTGTGGTGGGAAACTATTTTGTGCAACTTTTTTGTATTTACAGTTTTGAGGGATAAGCCTCTTAAATTTCTCTAACTAGAAAAATATGTTAAGAAAACAAAAATGATTTAAAATTTTTTTTCAATTCAATTCAATTCAATTTTATTTATATAGTGCCAAATCACAACAAAAGTCGCCTCAAGGCGACTTTTGTTGTGATTTGATGTTTTTTTGTAGTTTATTGCACTTTTTTGCAATTTATGTAATTACTATGCACTTAATGCAGACATATTATTAAAATTTAGGCTGTAATGGTTGTATTGATGTATAGCAACTTGAAACGCTCCCAAAAATGGCTCCACAGCATGTAAAAATATAATATAAGCTCTGGCGGACTTGGTTCTATGGTAGGTCTTAAAGGGTTAAGAGGTAAAGTGTAAAATACTGTAGGACAAAGCACCAGTGTGGAAGTCTCCATTCCTATGTTCTAAGTTATTCTTGAGTGAGTGTCATGTTGCTATATTTTCGCAGACACCATCGTTTAATAGCGTATGTTACACCCACCTGTTTTTTTTTTTTTGGAGCCAGGTTTGTAAAAGTGCTGCTGCAGGCCAGTGGCAGGCCTTGGTAATGTATTATAGTTCTGCAAACCCAATAAGGAAAGATTTTATGCTGTGCTATGATATAGCAGATCTGACAATAAGACAAGAGGAGCATTTCTCAGCATTTTCTGCTGTCTTCTTCCGGCCATAATATAGACTAAAACTAAAACATGAGGTACACAAAAAGTGACAGAATGTTTATTGATATGGGTTTGTTACAAGCAAAAAGATTAATTGCACTAAAATGGAAAAAAACATGGAAAAAAATTTTGCAGAAGGATTTGTATTATCTGAGGAGGACGAGGACTGAGGGCAATGACATTTGATTTGGGATAATAACAAATTTAGGCCTTTAATGGAGTGATAAATCTGATGACTTGTTTTCTTTTTGCTGTCTGAGAGGAGTGTATGTTCATGTAGTATTTAGAATGTTGGACTGTTTGCAAGTCATTAAAATGTAAAAAATAATAAAGATATTGGAAAAAAAATATAGACTAAAACTTCCTAACACTGCCATAAATGTACAAGCTGCTGGTGGTTTTAAAGCAAACAAATAAATAAAAAAAAACAAACAGAAATGAACACAGGCTGACAGATGCTAGTATAAAGCAACACTCTGGTTACTCACATTATATTTATATTTTGTACTGAAAGTGTTTGACTGCCACAAAGAAGAAGAGAACACAATCATAATCCGGCTCCTAAAGTTGGTACTCAAAGCTTAGAGAACCTTTGTATTTCCGTTTTAAAAACAGTAATAATGATGCAGAATGTTGTTGTGCTTTTGTTTGTTTGTTTTTTCTCTTCTGCTTCAGTTTTGCTTCTGACGGTGTCAGCGGGTGGGCTGAACATGCACACATGCATCCACCCATCGTTTGGTAATGTATCAGGTTTCTGGGTGATTTTAAAATATGACCCAACCCTAACCTACACGAACCAAACAGGTTGCTGTTGCCATCTGGATTACCGTACCATGAGAATGGATGAAATGTTTTCAGCGAATGGAAATCGCAAAGCTTCCTGTCCAAACCATTACCGATGCGTCTGTGCCAGTGGGCGATGGGGAAATATTTTCATTGTAGCATGTGCTGCTAATGCTAACTGCTAACTAAAAGCCAAGGATCCAGAATTTGTTGCATTATTGTTGCAGGTTATCTGTCCCGCTCCGAACGCTGCCTACATTGTAGATTATCTGTGTTTGTTACATTAACCATGTGAACACCGGCTCTGCCCCTTGTACTCCTCATTATCAGCTGCTTGTAATTGTGATGAAGTAGGAATTAAAGGTCACCTACTGCTAACTACACTAGCCATTAGTGCTACTCATCAGCTGAATTCCTGAACTGTAAAACGTTCCTGATTAACTCGTAGCACTGAGAATATGTTATTAACTGTTGCCTGAGCTCTTCTTCAGACCAGGTTGTCGGTGTTGTGTTTACTCACAGAGCAGAGACTCTGTTTCCTTTTTCTTTGCTGCAAAAACTCAGTGTGCACTTGACCACAACGCCTGACTTGTGATGAGTTTATCTTTCTCAAGGGAAAATGCACCATTGTAGTTTTTCTAGAGAGATTATTTTTGTTTTTGCTTGTGTTCTTCCAGCGTTGAGTTTTAAAGTGTGAAGTGCGTGTGCCTTTCTGCAGCTTGTTCTCGGAGTCGTGCCTTTTAAAGGTACTCCGCTGTGGGCTTTGTGCATATGAGATAAAAAGCTCTGTGTGTGTGCGCGCACAAGCACAAAAGACAAAGCAGGATCTTTTCTACATCACTTGCCTGGCTGCACAGCAGTAAAGATAAGTTGATAAGGCAAACTGCAGGCATGGCAGTTAAGTCAGCCAAGCGTCATGGAGGAGGAGGGCAGGCGTCGGCGTCCTTAGCACGTGATCCACTTCATTCGAGGCAGGTTGCTGCTATGGTATGTTTTTCTCATTCAGCTGTGTCCATTAACAACTGAGCAGAACCTCAGAGCACTGCGGTGCGTTCACATGCCTTTCAGTATTGTGGTTATTCTCCTCTCTGGGGAGGAATGTGAATCAGAAATGCCAGTGGGAAATCCGGCTTCCTTTTCCAGGTTCAAGGATTAAGAATAAGTCGGTGAAATAAATGTGGATTTCTGTGAGAGAAACACATTACACGGCTTATAAAGACTTCCTGACTGAATTTATTCAGGTCCTCCAATATTTATTTTTTCTCACAAAATTTACATAAAAAAAAGTTTTTGCAGAGCGAAAGCACCGCCTCGGCAGGAGCATAGCTGAACCATGGCACAGCTAAGACTGTAGTGAAAGAGAACTGGTTATATAATGGTGCTCATAATTGAATAAGTGTTTCCCCAGATTGTTCAGTGATAGAACCAGAAATGTAGGGGTTTGTTTTTCAACACTTCTGAATACTTAAAACACAAAACTCATATCTAGTGTTGAAGTGATAATGGTTGATACTGCATTATATTGAAAAGTCTAATATTTTGACCCATAAACGAGGGGGGCACAATATTAAAAAACCAAGACCTTACCTGATTTCAATTATTATTAATAATAATAATGGATTGGATTTATACAGCGCTTTTCAAGGCACCCAAAGCGCTTTACAATGCCACTATTCATTCACTCTCGCATTCACACACTGGTGGAGGCAGCTACGGTTGTAGCCACAGCTGCCCTGGGACAGACTGACAGAAGCGAGGCTGCCATATCGCGCCATCGGCCCCTCTGGCCACCTAGTAGGCGGTAGGGTAAAGTGTCTTGCCCAAGGACACAACGACCAGGACGGAGAGCCCGGGGATCGAACTGGCGACCTTCTGGTTACAGAACCCCCTGAGCCACGGACGCCCCAATATGACACCCTATTCCTCTTCAGCACGTCTCCTTGGCTGGCAGTGCACTGCTTCTAGTGCTCCTGCTTTAGTTCACTTCCTGGAAGAATGACCACTTGCATTTGAGCATGTGAGCATCCCCCCCACAAAAAAAACCTGCTTATTCATTAAAATGTGAGTGGTCACTGATCATTATTCAGGTCAGCTGCTTGTGGCAAATCCTCTAGACTTTGTAGTCAAATTCTGCATGGACGGTCTGGCCACTGGTTAGCCTGCTTAGCTTCTGGGGGTAACCGGCAATCATCCAAAAAAGTGTAGCATTCCCCCCTCAGCTCGCCAATGAGACAATGGAACAGGGACTACAAATGTAAATGGCGCCAACGCCCCTTGCCTATGTTCATTACTATAGTGCCATAACTGCCCAACCTAAGTTTGGAGTCCATATTAGTGAGATAAGGTTGTTGTTGTTTTTTAAATGTAATTTTATTTATTTAATTATTAAAACCATCGACTCACTTTTTCATTCGTAAAACTCTTCGCTTAATGCTTGTCATTATCAGCATACTGGATTTAATAAAGGTTCATTTTTCAGCACTAGAGTTGCCGCAATGAAACTATTAACACAGCAGTATTAAAAGCATACATTTCTCCATCCCTCTGCTTTCAGTAACACCTGATTAAATTCAAGGAAATAAAAAAAGAAAGAAAATCTGAAAAACCTGCTCGCATATAGAGCCCGGTGGGAGCAGGTGTTGTGTTGTAAAAGCCTCCAGCGTTCCTGCATAGCCTGATTATCCAGAATAATCCATGTATGAATGAATGTAAACATAGCAATGCAGGCTTCGGCTCTCTCCTCGGTGGCACGTCAGCAGCTGCTTCTTGCATAGCTTTGTCGAGCTTGCCTCGCTTGCATTCCCACAGTCGTGATTCATGCCATCAAGTTTCCAGAATGAAACCTTTCTTCTCTCACCATTAGGCTATTGCCATCCCGTTTCCCTGTGAAGTGTGATGCCTTCATTTTATTTCTGACAGACTGTGGTGCAATAGATGTTTCCTCTAGTTCAGACGGCTTCAGAGGGCTGGTTTGAACTGAGGTAGTCGGCCTCGTTTCCTAGTCTTAAAGTACTTTTTTTTTTCTCAAACTGCAAAAAAAGGCTGCCACCACACCAGCACTTCTGAACAGCTGTTTGAAGATTGACATGCTGTCTCTGGAAGAAATTGCTGCATTTTTTGCTCTGCTAGACCATGGCCTTTCTTACTGAGCCACTCACCGAAACAGCAGATGATGTCACTGCCAGAATTCATGAGATTTGAATTGTGTGTATAAATATATATAAAAAAGAAGCACCACCACCAACAGCAGCAGCCTACCTGGCTTGAATTATAGTACGGAGAACATGTCCTATTTTCCTTGTCTAGGTAAAGTGAATAAATTGATTAGTTATGCAAGCTGTGTGGGTGAAAAGATAAAATAAGCAATAAATGTTAGTATTTATTTCTAAGCTGAGGAAATGTGGTAGCTGATGCAATGTACAACAAGTCCAGTTTAATGTCAGCACCCTGTCGCCTATCAGCTGCTTTGCATTGAGCAACTTTCTGCCGTTTCTTTCTGCAAAATTGCTCCAGATACCCGTTACTTGTACGATCTGTGGTATTACGGACATAATTTAACATTTGTTAACACGTATGCTAGAACAAGAAACCATGAATGCAGATCACTATATAAACCACTGAGCCACTCAGTAACTGGAAGGTCAAGAAGATCAGCACGAGTTGCTGTTGCTAGTTAGCACAACGTTTTTTTTCCTCTCTCTCCTCAGGTTTGCCAAGCTGAACCAGCATGACAGTCTTCACTAGTGGGGATAGTTACAAAGCTTTCTTCGTTATGAATTAGCATACATGTTTTTATTGAACATTTGAAGAACTAGCAAAGAAAACAAACTCTTGTAGAGGACACAAAGTCCGAGATAGAAACGACAAGGAGCAGGTGCATCTAGTACAGGTAGAGCTGCTGCAGAAACCCACAGAGCTCAGCAGCCAGCGCAACAAGTTCTGGATCCTTGGCTTTTAGTTAGCAGTTAGCATTAGCAGCACATGCTACGTCCGATGTAAAAGGACCTTTATGCTGCGCACTGTGACTCACAGCCATGGTCCCGGGTCAGCCCTGACTTTGTATTAAACTAATCCTAAAGTAATAATGGTATTTCTAACCACTGATATACTAAAACTTTATCCTTTCAACCGCTGCTGAAAGTTAGGGGACCTAGCTGCTATCGGATATTTATATAGAGATCCTCCAGCTTCAAACTGTATTACCCTTCAAGGACCTGCAGTTCAAAAAAGCGCCCCTCCGACAGCCAAACCTATCTGTTCTCTGATTGGATAGTTAAATTTGTGATTGACATGACATTGGCCAATCAGATGAAAGGAAGAAAAATAGGGTCAAAATTTGTACTTGTAACTTGCAGAGATTCACTCGTATTTTTTGGCTAAGTCCACACACAAATTCTTTTTACACATACAAAACTGATTTACAAGTACAAAATATTTATGACCACAATTTGAGCCCATAGATGTCTGCCTTCTTGGAAATGATGAGCACAGAGCTGATTGGTGAATCACCTGTGTTGCTGCATGTGGAAATGGGATTTGAGTTTCTTTCAGCTATGAACGGTTGACTGGCACGTATGAATTAAGTTGATGACAAATACGTCATGCTGCGCGAAAAATAACTCATCATCTTAGCTGTCATTTAATTTTACCATCCTGCCCCTGAGAAGATCCCACACGCCTTTAGTGTCAGCATGTTTCCAATTCTACTGGCAGCAGTTCAGCTTCTATAAAAGTCGGATAAATAATCTCGGCGTTAGATTGACCCTTTCAGTGGAGTTCAGAAGGGTTCTTCCTTATGTGTGGTTTTTGGACATGGACGACACTCAGCCTCAGTGGTTAATATCTTTGCTTAATGTTTACAGGTTTTTTTCTTTCTGCACATTAATGAATAAGAAAAATACTGTTGATGTGAAATGAAAATGCTATCTTAATCTCTCAAGGTAATAATGATTTTTTTGTATTTTAATTAAGATTACACCGTGCCATTTAGGATCTGAATTTAGGAAAATTGCTGCTTTTATAGAAGGAGGCAAACTCTTTTTTTAGCAAAACCTTCTACTTTCCTACTTGAGCAAACCGAATGATAAGAAATGATGGCAACAAAGTCTGTGTAACCTTTAGAAAATGCTAATTGCTCTGCATAACTGGGGGGAACAAAGAGCGAACCACAGTTCTAATAGGCTAAATCGTTGAGTGCGCTAAATGTCCTGCCATGCATTACTTGTCAAATGGTATTTCATTTGTGTAGCTCGAAATATTAAAGCATAAAGTGGAATGACTTTCCAGAAGTCTCTGCTGAGGTCAATATCTAAAATTGTCCTGTAAGAAAAATGGTAACTAGCTGCATCTATGAATTCAAGTGACTTTCTGTAACTGATCAATCCTTTGATTTGAAGAGGGGAAAAAGATATTGATGACCATTCTACTGAAACCCTAGAATAATAAACATCTTGAGGGTTTTTTTCCCGGTTCCATGTTGTTTTTAGAAAAGCTGATAATCGAAGGGAGGTTAATCCCTTATTAAGGAATCAGCTTAAATTATTATTGTTGAACACCCGTATTCACAAACCAGTAGAGTGGAAACTACTGTGTAAAAGTATGAACATATGAACTTTTCATTTTTTATTTGAATCTTAAACCTCCTTCCCCATTTCTTCTTCCATTGTTGGGTCCCTTCGTTGCTTAGGGGAACTGGTGCTTGTCATTTGTCTCTGTACCCAGCCCTGATGTGTGCAGCAGGCTGAAACAAATTTGTAGATGTTCAGCTTGTTATTCTATTATGAACCAGCCACTGAATAGGGTCTTTCTAAATATTCACAAAGCGTCGCATCTCCCTACTTTGTTTCACATTATGTTCTCATATTGGACTGTTGTCTGCTGAACCTCGAGCTATCATCCGGTGGCCTGATTGTCCCTTTACTGAAAAATGTTGATAATTGCCTTCCAGTGGAGCTGTAAAAGCTCTCCCTGCTGAGTCCATTGATTGGCTCTTTCTAACCAGTAGCGGGAAGGAGCAACTTGCCCGGGGCTCTCTGGCTCTGCACAGCACAGTGAGCTTGGCATGGCTTGGCGAAGCAGCCGTAGGGAGATGTATGGAGGGATGCTTGCAGGATTAGGGGCGCTGAGATAACTGATTTGCTGATCATTATGTAAGCCACATCTGTCCTCTGTCCCCTCAGTGGCAGCCGGCCTCCCACGCTGAACACAGCCAAACCCGGCAGCAACGTGAAGCGATGAGACTGAGTTCTGCTTACAGAGTGGAAGCCAGGGGATGAGGCGAGGGGGGGGGGCGCTGAACATTGTCCTGGCTACTCGTCAGAAAAAAACATGAAGCAGCACGAAGATGGGGGTAGCTGGAAAAATGATATCCATATAATGGTGCTTTTAATTTTAGTATAAAAGCCTGCAAATGGATGTAGTAAATCATATTATCTTTGATTTAACGCTGTAAGAAAGTTGTTTTGTTCAACAATTCGTCTATATTTTATCATTTAGTCTGGAATTGTCATGACTGTTGATTAGTCAAATAGTCCTGATAGTCATGGCATTTTGCTTTCAGAACTACCTTAATGTTTTCAGATCCTCCTTCTGGGTTGCTGAAGATTTGTCAGCTGCAATTCCTTGATGCAAATCTTCCATTCCATCACATCCCATTAGTGCTCTATTGGTTTGAGATTATTTGAGCTTTGTGACCTAGTATCCTTCTTGAGGCAGCCATTATAACATGGGTACACTGTGGTCATAAAGTGATAGACATGATGAAGAGAAATAGACCTTCATATGATGCTCACCTGGTAGCATGGGGCCAAAACACTCATGTAGACAACTTGCTGGAAAAATGCCTCTTTTGGTTTTCTGCAAAAGGAATGATATGTAGCGTGACCGGACAGGAAAGATACCACATCAGTGCACGTGGTTTCTATCGCTGTACCTTGATTGGATGTAGGACTGAAAGGAGTTTGTGCTTTTGCATTAAAAAAAAACGAGGACCGTGGGATGACGACATCCAGCTCAGCAGGATCAACAAAATGCTCTTTGAGCTGGCAGTATTATAGTCGGTGTAAAGTATTTCCATTCATTCACTTGCTCAGATGGGATATTAAGGAGCTTATCTGAATGTGTTTTCTCTGATAGGTTTGGAAAAGAGCCAACAAAGGCTGCGATCACAGCCGTGGCATTACTATTGGAGTGCCTTAAACATCCATTATATTATCTGTCCTCTGATAATTACGTTCTTTTAAATGGCACGGTGTAATCTAAAACCTTTCTAGAAACAAGTCCTGTCACTTGGCAATCATCTCAGTAATACCTCTTGGCAAATTTTTGGGCAGTTTGTTTTAAGCATTATCTAAATTAACTAACTTCAATGGTTATCCTGAAAAACAGACTGCATGTGTTGAATTACCAATTTCCTGACCTTGGTCCAATTTAGCGATTTATTACTGTTAGTTTACCAGGAAGTCCCGTTGAGATCACAATCTCACAATCAAAGTGTGATCTGGGCTAGGTCGCTGAAATACAACCCGACTTATCTCAAAAATGGTACAAATACAACAAAAAAATATAAAATCTGTAACAAAATGCACTATATATATAATATCCATAACATAAAACGTTAAGTGACTTCACGAAACAAACATCCATAAGTCTTCTTCCCTGCATCCGTATAACTTCATTCATGTTCAAATTGAGGTCTTTCTGTAAAGTATTCCATGTCCAATGTGCATACTCAGAAAATGCCATTTCCCCAAGATCTGTCAGAACTCTTGGTTCATAAAAACAAACCATTCAGAGAGTGAAGCTGGTAACTATTGGTACTGGGAACAGGGATGGGTATATAGTAGGGGTGGGGGAAAAATAGATACTGTGTAGTATCGTGATATTTTGTTTGCTTATAATGTATGGATACAGGGACAGCAGAAATCAATATTTTGTTACAAAAAAGGTTTTTGTGCTCTGACTTCAGAGCATGTTGATCCTTTTTCTGAGCAAGAATCCTGACATTCCTTCACTGTCCAAATGTGTTTAACTTTTCTTTGGCAGCAATAAACATGACAGTTTACTTATTTTAATTTAAGACATGTTTTATTTTAATTAAGTTTAAAACTTTTGTATTTAATGTAAAATTATATTTTGTTTTAATTTACTTTCAAATTCTTCAGTTGCTGAAGGGGCTGCATAGTTTTCATAAACTGCATAGTTCAGAATAGCTATAATTGTACCAGATGGTTGCGTTCAGTTAAGTTGGACTAGACTGTAATACAAACCGTTCAGTTTGTCAACAATAAAACTGAAATGAGAGAAAGACTGAGTGTGAGACTTTGATATTAGATAAAATGAATATTGATAAAGTTTACCTTTATGTACAGAATCTGAATATCGCAAAATATTTCAAAAAATTGCAATAATATCGTATCGTGCCTTAAGTATTGTGATAATATCGTATCGTGGGATGTATGGTGATTCCCACCTCTAGTATATAGGTAAACTATTAGTTCAGCCATTTAGAGGAAAATATACCAGTGCGGTTTTCTTTCATTGGTTAGTCAATGCCAACCTGCAAAATCATAAGACATGCAATTATGAATCAGAGACTTTGCATTTGTAATAAAGCATGGTTTTAAAAATCTGGTCCCCTCTACCAGATTTTTGCAATCCTTGCTGTTGCAGAATCCTTCCATAGATTCCCATCCGGATTCTTGAAGTGCAGTACCTCTTTGAGTCTTTGGTGTAATTTCTCTTGCCTGTTGGTGCCAAAGTTCAACTGCATTCCTCAGTCTCTTCATTAATAGATGTATATTTCATCTGGTCCTTCTGATTTTTTTTTTATTTTTAAGTACTTGCAAACTGTCTTCACATTAATGAACTAGATTACGATAAACGCTGTGCTGCTGAACAAAGTCTAACAATTCCAACAAAACATTTGATCTTATGCTTTCCTTTTGTTTGGCAGTGGTCTAGTTTAGATGTGGCAAGAGCTGAGATAAAACACTGACTGACAGTTTTTTTTTTTTAATTGCAAATAAACATCAAGCAAGCGGTGAAACTGTTCACACAACATTTTAAAATCTCGAAATTGCCTTTTTTTGTGTCTGTGTGTCACGCTTCCAAGAATCAAAGAGTTTTGTGCCAGGAGAAGGCAGAGAAGCAGCCATCTGTCATGGCCTTTGTCCAGTCCTCTGCTCAGTATCTGTGGTTGCAGCAAAGCTGTGGATAATGACTCTTGTTGGTAGATGAGACTGTGTGGCAGAGCAGCTGGGCTCTTCTTTCAGGGAGGTCTCAGCGCCTCAGTCGCTGCCCTGAGAGCCTCGTCTTCAGCAGTGGAGCTGGAGCCCCGGGGACATTTGAGAAGAGTCAGAAGTCCCAGTCGGCTTTTCTTAAACTCAGTTTTTGGGTTGATGGAAAAAAGCTACAAACACTTTATTTTTAATGGCATTAAAATATTCTACTACTTTTATGTTTGTCCTCTTTACTTTCACAAGTTGCTCATCTCTTAATTGCATTTTTATAGAAGTAATAATTTATCCTTAAGGTTTATTTATCTATTACCTGTTCTCTTGCATATTTGTTTGACACAGAAGGAGATGCCCACTTCACAGGAATTTTTTTTCATGTTTCATCTCACGTCTACAGTTGTGTTGAATCTCAGGCAATTTTGGCTGGTGGTATTTACAGTGGTACAGTGCTCTGCCTTTATAAAGTACAGTTTAATGCTTCTATGTGATGAAGCAGGACAGCCGGCGCAAGCTGACGTGCCCGTGAAGAGGAGGGAAGAAGTGGAGGTAGAGGAGGAGCAGGGGGTGAGGTGAAACAGGAAAGGCAGGTAATTGTGTCTCTTGGGGTTGAGGTGGATCTGCCTGTGATCTGACAGAACGGGAAAAGGAATTAAAAAAAAAAAAAAAAAAAAAAAAAAGCACTGAAAGGTTTCCTCTTCTCACGCTGAGCTGCTGACTGCTCTCAGCAGGTGGAGAGGAAAGAGAAAAGAGAACTATTGACCCAAGGTGGTCCGATTCATCCTCCTCTGAGAATGAATGGGCAGTTCTGTTCTCATCACATACCGCACCGCTGGTAATACCAGCTTTCCTTCTACTTCAAACATTATCCCAGACACCAGATTTTTTTCTTTCTTTCCTTCTTTTTGTCGTGAAAATTCAGTTCCTCAAATGCAGGAAATCTTTCTGAAGCTAATACACGATTAAATCGCAAAATTCACTAACAAAGTCTTCACGAATATTAGGTGATCTTGATTCCTACTCTGTGTGATGTCATATTGCGTCGACGTGTGACCAGAATAGTGGATTTTCCAGCACGTGTACGACTTGCTAGTGCGCGTGAGGTTTGCCCATCTCCTCCTCCAGCTCTGTTCAGCCTGTGTTGGAGTCCTTCTATTGGAACATGTCTGAAGCAGCTATTTCATTTTGGCCTGCGATTCTCCCAAAATCCAAAAAGTGGTCACCTTTCCATTTACCATTTGAATCTTTGGTAAAATGATCCGTTTCTTGGTCCTCCTGATTAAAGCTGTTCCTGCTCGATTACTAGGGATGGGTACCGGTGTTCTGACATAAACGGTAGTAACCAGACCGAAAAGCAGCGCACATTTTGGTGCTTTTTTTCCTGAGCTGTGATACACTTTAGATTCTAGCCAATCATTTTACGTTTCCGAGGATAGTAGGCGGGTCCAGGTACGTACGTTCTTTTAGAGCAGAGCTACAGATTAAAATGCCCAAGGCGAAGTGGTCAAAGTCTGGCTGTACTTCACAGCAAAAGATGCAAACTCAGCAGCCTGCAACAAGTGCTTTAAGCTGATACTGTGATACTGTCAAAGGAGGTAACACCTCAAATCTGATGAAACACCTGGCGACGCATAGCATTTTTTTAAAAGCCGAGAAATGCACCGTATTTGATAGCTTGCTGCGAGACCTCACACCGAGCACATCTACTGGGGGTGTGGTGCCTGTTATCGGACCCGGAGTTTAGCAACATCCCCCAAGAACCCGAAGAGGAGAGTCCTGGCCCCTAGCCCTGCCAGTGTAGCAGAAATGATGAGGATGATGATGCAGCAGCAGCCGTTCTTCTCTGCGTGAGTCGCTTAATATTGTTCGTGTGTAATTTACGTTCAGTAGGCTAACCACGTTATTACATTAATGCACGTAAGGTGAACTAGCAAACATCATCATAGTTACATGCGGCATGGCAGATACTCCCTTCACCCTGGCCAAAAAGGCTAAAATGACCAAAGAAAAAGTGGAAAACAGTTAAACATGAGAGGTTTTTGGACAAAGTTTGTTTTTTCCATTGTTTAAGCTGCTTCCAGCCAAGAGTGATACCATATATGCCCCATAGCTGCAGAAAAGGCTAACATTGTTATCTTTATACAAAAAAACAGCTGAACATGAGAGGTTTTTGGACAAAGTTTGTGTTCTCCATTCTTTAAGCACCAGTTTGAGCACCGTTTAAGCACCGGCACCGTTTCAAAAGTACCGGTTTGGCACCGGTATTGGATAAAACCTAAACGATACCCATCCCTATCGATTACTAGTTTCACAGTGTGTCTTTTGTTCTGTTTCCTGCCCCTCACCTCCAACTGGTTGTGGCAAATGGCTGTCTCTCCCTAAGCCTGGTTAAGGGAGTTTTTCCTTCCCGCTGTCACCAGGTGCTCATAGTGGGTCATGTTCTCCCCGTGTTTGCGTGGGTTCTCTCCGGGTACTCCTGCTTTCTCCTGTAGTCCAAAGACATGCAGCAGTAGGGTTCTGTTAATTGGTCATTCTAAATTGCCCATAGGTGCGAATGAAAAGGACACGCAAAAGAGAATGGATGGATGGATATATGAAAATAAACATGGATTTACTAAAGTCAATTGTTACAATTTCATGTGCAGTAGCACTCAGCGGTCACTGAGGAGGAGGCTTTTTTGTGGAGCGGCGGCTGCAGCTTCTGAACAAAGGTGTACGTGGATGCTGTCAGTCAGCAGGCAAGAAAATGAATTAGAAAACGAGAGGAAGAGGGAAATACGGGACCCGTGCTTTTATTTTCTTCCTTCCTTTTCAGTCCTTTTAAGGTGGCACTATTACCTCGGCATTGTATCCGTACAAATAAAAGACCAGTCTGAAAACATGTCAGTCGCCAGCTCATATGTGCAACCGATTGTGCCGTGGGTGTCACAGCGACCTTAGTAGAAAGACGTGTGTGTTTTGTTCAACTGTCTAGTTAGATTAAAAAAAACTGTTCCGGCTTTCATGAATTAAAAAAAAAAAACATCTGTGATTCATCTGTGAAATCCCAAACCTCAATCAGTCTCTGTACCCACGGATGGGAAAGAAATAACAAGCAGAAAAGCAGAAATGAATGTAAGCCAGACACCTGTCTCCGAGTGACCACACATACTCTGATTCTTTTGCTCAGACAGAAGCAGATCTACTGCTGCTTTTGTGAGCGTCTCTGGCATGTTGGAACTGTGTGGCTCTGATGTCCCTCAACAGCTGCTGAGAGTCTAAACCCACAGCACCAGCATCAGTCCCACTCTATCTGACCAAATAGCAGACATAATCTGCTGTCGGGCAGATTAGCAGAAGACCACATCGGCATGGAAATGAGGTTAGGCAGCCAGCGTTTCAGAGAGCCTCGCCATAATCTGAAAATCCCTCCATCGAGGTCACCAGGAGGAAAACCGATGGACCAGCGACTAGTTTCACTACCCTTAAAAATGCCCCCAATTCAGGTGATGCCCAGGCTGAATATATACTATCCTTATTACTTTCCCTCATATCCCTCATGTGGACTTCTTTTTACGCAAGATGTTTGCATGTAGGTCATCAGTAGCCGCTGGCACATTAAATCACATCATTGCTGTGGAAAATGCTCCTTGGAGCGGCTACAAGTCGTCATAGTTGCCCTGCCACATAACAGTTTGCCTTCATGTTGCAGCCTATGCTCTTTAGGTATACATTTTTCTCTTTGAGTAAACCGATGCTATTGTAGTATGCGAAAAATGTGCAAAACACCTCTCCCACGAGGCATCCTAACCCTGTGCCTGAAACACATCAACCCCTTTCCAGAACAGAGGAACGGCAGCTCTGTTCCCACCTCTAAGCGAGTGAGATCCTCAGCATGCTTCAAAGGAATCAGAATTCTACCACATGTATCTACTAGGGATGCACCGATACCACTTTTTTGGAAACAAGAAAGAGTACGAGTACTTGCATTTCAGTACTCGCCGATACCGAGTACTTAGTAAAAACATGATTTAAATTTGCAGGTAACAGCTTTAGTCCTATAATTTAACAAAAAACAAACAAACAAGGGACTAGTTTGGAATTAAGAACATTTATTTAAAATGAAAAGCATGTTGTATGCAACATATTACTCCATAAGAGCCCATTGGTGAGCGGTGAGATAGTCAGGGAGTTCATGTTTGGACACGCCCAGCACTCGCTTTTGCTCAATGAGGGACTGGAGCATGTAATACGTGCTGTTCCAGCGCGTCTGTACGTCCTGCTGCAGTCTCTTTATTGGCTGGTTGAGCTGTCCCTGAATGTCCTCGAGGCGGGAGTAGGCTAAGGCGGAATGTTTAAAATGCCCAACTATTTTCCGTCCCACTGCTATAGCATCAGCTATGCTCCTCTGTGCTAATAAGCGTGGGTAAATAAGCGTGGGTAAACTCTTTGTACTCGTTGTCATGTTGGGATTTTAGGTGCTTGATTAAATTGCTTGTGTTAAATGCGCTACCTTTTGAGCCTCCTCTGGACAATTTCGCTGAGCACAATTTGCAGTCTGCCTTTGTTTTCGTGTCTTCGTTCACCTTGATATAGTTCCACACGGCTGATATGTCTCGCCTCGCCTTCTCCCCGCTCTGAGCTGCAGCCTGGGGGCGGGCACTCGGGGCCTGGGGGGCGGGCACTCGGGGCCTGGGGGGCGGGCACTCGGCGCCTGTGATTAACCCCTTACATGCCGCTCAAACATAGACAGGTCTCAGACCGTGGTATCGGTCTTCGGTATCGGGGGACTTTTAACGAGTACTAAATGTGGTATCGAGGCCGATACCCGATATCGGTATATACCGGTATCGGTATATATCGGTGTATATACCGGTATCGGTGTATATATATATCGGTATCGGTATATACCGATATCGGTATCGGTGCATCCCTAGTATCTACAATTGAATTCTTCCTGTCACTAACAACAGTCCATGGGCACAGGTGAGGGTAGGAGTGTAGATGCACCTGTAATCTACAGCTTCAGCTTCACGCTCAGTTGTCTTTAACAAAAACAGATCGGCTCTATGATGGCCGAGGCTGCGCCGAGAGCTCTGTAAACCGTCTGATGTTTGGGAGGAGGAATACGTGGAGCAGTCTAGAGCTCAGTATTCAGAGGGAGACACCTTTTTAATAATGCGCGTCGCTCCAAGGAGACAAATTCTTCAATTTGGACAGAACTGATATCACATTTTTTTAGGTAGATTAAGGAACGCGGCTTTGTCTCCATGTCTTATGCAAATACTCACACATTTGCTGCCCGATACTCTCGGTCTGCCTTTTATGAGTCTGTGTGCAAACACTGACTGACATGTGGCCTTTTGTCATCAGTTAAATAGACCACTAAAAGGCTACATTAAATTTAATGAGGGCTCATGGTGCCAGGTGACAGGAGTTACATCCCTGTGCTTTCAGCTCTCTCGCAGCTTTTTTTTCTTCTTCTCCCCTCTCTGCTTTCCTTTAGAGCATTTGTTCCTGTTTGCGTCGCATTTAAGACGTTTTGGGGGCCCGTCGGTTAATATGAGAGACAATGTGCCCTGTGAGGATCATGGTGTCACTCTCTCAGTGACTTATCAGGGTGTTTGGGCTGAGTCTTAAATATTGATGGAGCCGAAAAGTGCCCAGAGTGGAATGAGTTTGTGTGGCAGCGTGGATGCTTTGTGATGATGGCGATTAGCAGAAAGGAGGGAGGCAATAATCTGCTGTGGAGTACCGCAGAGACGCAGATGATCATGTCTGGTATCGCCTTAGTTTCCGTTCCCTTTCAAGCCGCCTCTGGTCCCGTTGTGTGTTGCTCATGAATATTCATTCTCCGGCTGAGATGAAACTAAATTTAACTTTCACTATTGTCAAAAAGATGGTTTAAAGGTACTAAGGTCTTAATAAAAGTGATCATTTATATTACAATATTTTAAGGTGGTTGTTTCACATTGTTTAACAAATATACCAGGTAGAATATGAAAGTACTTTATACATACTGATGTACTGATGCTTAGGAGGGTCTAGACAAACTAATTTATAAACATTTTCTTCAGTAAAAAAACAAAACCTCACAATAGAATGAAGTCGTTAAAGGGTTTGTGTTCCATGACAAACTCTTTGCTGCTTCTGGCTGCACGCCTGCCTTTTGATCAGCGGTTTTACATTTTCTTCAG
This sequence comes from Neolamprologus brichardi, assembly GCF_056152115.1. Classification (NCBI taxonomy): domain Eukaryota; kingdom Metazoa; phylum Chordata; class Actinopteri; order Cichliformes; family Cichlidae; genus Neolamprologus; species Neolamprologus brichardi. Next base: position 30,586,888 of record NC_142113.1, on the reverse strand, counting down.
CAGATTTAGCAGCTATTCAAACCAAAATCAGCCGTACATTAAAGCAGCACAGCTGGCTTTGTTGGGAGAGTCTTGCTTCAGGTACTTACGAAACATGAAATACAAAAGATTTAGCAGGTGTTCAAACCAAAATCGGGTTCTTGAATTTGAAGCTTTTTCACATGCTAAATCGCTGAACAGTAGCGTATCAGTAGTTTGTCTGGGTAGACCCGGAAGTTTGGAGTTCTGTGTCTATCCTGCGGTCGTCTACCAGCTACTTCTGTTTGAAGCAAAGGAGCAGGGGCTATATTTTAGGGTGAGGCTGGACATCTATCGCTAAGGCAAAAGAAACTCGTTCTGGATGCTTGTATCCAACTCATCGTTCTTTTAGTTACTACCCAATCTCATCACCAGAGCTGATGAAAATAGGTTAATTGATTGACGAATTAAAAGTTTGCTCTCGCTTGTCCACAGTGGGCCAGTGCATCCAAATGAACTCGTCAGGTAGGACCTATAGTGCTATACCTGGAATCAAAAAGCAGGCACTACACCCTAGACTACGGGTGTCAAACTTGTGGCCCCGGCAAACGAGATAATTTCACGTCAGTCGGTACGTGTGAGCCAAATGTTCAGCCCTGCTGAGAATCCATACAGGCAAATGTGAGACTTTATTTTGATGGGCACATGTTGCAACCAATCACGTGCAAAGATGGACTGGGGTCAAGAAAGAAGGAAGGGGGGGGCAGATGTTCTGGGGAGCAGAGATGTGTGCATGTAGCACAGAGCCACGGCTCAGTGTCTGAGTGTCTAAATGAGTTTCGCAGGCCCGACTGTGTGCTTGAAGCAACTCGCTGTAAACAAGCAAGCAGAAATGTTGGACTTTCAACTGTATTTTAATAAGTTTTACAGTTTTTTCCTACGGATAAAAAATTCCCTTGGCCATTCATACTACTCAAAGTAATGAAGCAATAAACAACTAAAGACTGAGAAGTTTGTTTTTCACTTTCTACTATAGAAATGTCAGTTTTTTTTACGGCTACAGTTAAAAAAAAAAAAGAAAAGGAAATGCCAGACTGGGCAACGAGCTACCAGAAGTTCAAGGAGTTGTCAGCTTTTTCTTTATCGCGTAGAAAATGCAGTTAAATGTAACTTCTTTAGAGACAGGGGAGTTTCACTGGTCTGGCCCACTTAAGTTCGAAGTGGTCAGTATGGACTGATTCTTATATAGCGCTCAGTGCTTTCTAAGTACATTCACACACTCTCATACTCCGATGGACGCATCGGAGAGCAAGTTGGGGTTAGTATCTTGCCCGAGGATACTTGACATGCAGACTGGAGGATCGAACCACCAACCTTCCGATCAGTAGGTGACCTGCTCTACCTCCTGAGCTACAGCCACCCCTTAGTATGTGGCCTGTGACGTAAAATGAGTTTGACACCCCTGCTCTAGACCCTTCGTGGAGCTCTAACCTGTGTCTTTCGTGGCTGAGCCTTGAGCAGCGTTTCAGGTTCAACCTAAATAAATGACATAGATGCAACGCCCTGAGTCACGATCCCTGCCATTGCAAAGTTGTAAATTAAACTACACAAATTTGGCACCCTCATTACAAAAAGTAATTTACCACAAACTTGTGTGATTGGACAATGCTGCATTCTTTCATGTGCCATTGAATTTGAGTTTGGCTTCATTAAAATTGATCTGCTACTGTAAATCAGCTCTGGGGTTACTTGTAGAGCTTTAGGAAAATGTATGAAATGTAATGATAGCAGATAGTTTGTATGTTTCAGAATGTTTCTCTTCCTCTACGTCCAGTCTGAATAATGAGCACAGCATGTACTGATTATAACCTTGCAAGGAGCAGCAGTAACCAGTTGGTTGGTATGACACGCAGTGAAGTATTCAGGTCGAGTTGTTTTATTTTCCCGGAGTAATGACATCTCCATGAACCTTAGCAACAAGAAGGACTTAACTGTAATACTCCATGCCTAGCTGTGCCACAATCCAGTTAACTAAAAAAATTCAAGTGGATTTTAAATGAATACACTCAGTTTATGGGGTTTTCTGGTGGCCCTCCTTGCCTTCTTTTACTCATTCAGACCATGTGAGCATTAGGGCTGCCACGATTAGTCGACTAGTCACGATTACGTCGACTATCAAAATCGTCGACGACTAATTTAATAGTCGACACGTAGTTTGAAGCTTTGTAAGATCCCAAAAGACGCAGGAATAAGTAGTAGGATTTAAGAGTGTAATAACGGACTGAGACAGAAGATGGCAGCACTGCATGTCCAAGGATGCCAGCTGCCGCTAAACCCCGAAGAAGAAGAAGCTGTGTCCCAGAATGCAGCCCAGCTCAGTTTCCAACAATGGCGGCAGCTGGTTAGTTTTAATATTACTCTTATTATTCTTTCTGGGTCACAAAATAAACGTTTAACATGTTTTCAGGCGAGAATGTAGCTGTGTAAACCTCAAATATCTGCTCAGTTTATCAAGACACCACATATTTTCAAAAGCGCTCCGACGTTTTCGGAGACGTCTGTTACCCACTAGCTCGATAGCTAGCCGGGGGCAAGGCTCACAAATCGTTTTCAAACCCACCGCCGTCTTTCGCTACTCAGGTTAAACATGATATATAAGTCACTTAGATAACTTAAAAATGTTATTGTTTGGCTATTTTGTGTTTTATTTGTTCCTGAGTAAATTGGTTTGGCTGAGATTAAAGTTAGTTTTTACACAGCTGAATAAACGTCAAGCAGGCAGCTGATTATCAGAAGTGTGAGATGCTCGAGAATTTACTCCGGTGTCCTGTTATATTTTAGATAGCAAGGAGTTTATTAAATTTCACCAAAACAATCTGCAAATTTCATTTAAATTTAATAAACTATCATCTTGTCTTTATTTTTAGTTAGCACAGACCTCAAACACTTAAAGCTGTAAGCTAATGATAGTTATATAAGAGCAGATGCTGCTGGTGCAATAAGCTGTACGTTTTACGTCCAATGGATGATGATCTGATTAGTCTACTAATTGCAAAAATAATCGGTGACTAGTCGACTATCAAAATAATCGTTTGTGGCAGCCCTAGTTGGCATCACTGTTAACCATGGCCACCTTGAGCTGAATTAATCCTGTTCGCTTATTGTGTAGAGAGAACTCTTTTATATCCTCTACCTGACTAACCAAATCTAACAGAGTTTAGTGCGACTCTGATGTGAAGGTTTTTGCATCAAGATATCAGCTTTATTAGTTGGTAGAGATGTTCACTTTTAACTGCTGTTGTTCTTCACATTTCTAGCTTTTCAGTGACAAACTTGCAGGCTGCTTTTAGTGTGAAGCTCTTTTAATCACTGTGTTGTTTTAACCTGCCACCCACAGCACAAAGCCTTAAAAACTTTGCAGACTTTTACTTTTTTCTTTTCCTCTTTCATTACCCACGTGTGGACAGTTGTTTTCATGCCCGTCCTTTTTCCGTCTATTTCAATTACTTTCTTTCCTTTAACCACCCGCCCACGTCCTGCGTCCACAAAACGAAACATGTGCACACATTAGCTGAAAACTTTTCCCCCCCTCTCCTTGTCTTGTTTTTCAAGGTCTTGTTGAGCAGCAAGAAAAACCCCAGAGGAATATTGTGGCGATGTGCGCTGAAATTTTAATCAGGAGGAAATGGGGCGGCACAGTACTGCTCCTTTATAGTATGAATTTGCACAGATGGACTCGCGCTGCTTGTCAGATCCATATGCGACACACTGAAGGTGTCTGCAACAGAAAGGGAATGAAGTAGTGGGATCATGGGGTCGGAAAAGGGAGACCATGAAAGAAAGGAAGGACGAGTAAATGGAGCGGAATCAGTTTAAAAACAAACAAAACTTATTTCATTTATCCACACCGTCTACTCAGTCATCTTACAAATGGGCTGAAGGTTTTCTTCAGTTGACCTAAGAGGTTGAGTACTTCATGAAGGGATAATGTCTTGGCGCACACAAGTCTTCATTGGAAAGTCAGAATTTAGATTGAATCATCAGTTGATGCAGTTTTCTTCGCACAATTTAATCTGCTCTAATCAATGTACGAAAGCTGCCCAGTACAGTTATTACAGCTATTAAAGTTACAGAGTATTCAAGTACAAATCAAGTTTACCATACTAAAATTGGAAGTCTAATTCAGGCACTGAGAATGTTTGCGGTGCCATTTATCAACAGAAGCTATCACTGGCTGCCCCGTTATTCTCAAGGGGTTGTTACAGCGGGCAGCTCCGCATGTCTGATTTACCAAATCAAATCAAACCTTTCCTTCTGCAACCCCAAAGGGATTTCTCTCTCTCTCATCCTGGGACCGAACCGCAGAGTTTTTGCTTGTTAGCCAAATGTGTGAACCATTAAACTATGCAGCCATGCCACGTATCAAAACAGGATATAGTAGTAGTTCCCGTATTTCAGGCAGCCCCAGTTGCCTAAGTATAAGGCCTCCCAACTCGGGGGTTGCTGGTTTTTGAGCTTCGTGTGGTTTGTGAGAAGCATGGCTGGTTATTTACTTGGTTAACTAATTAACTGATAAAACATGAGCATTACAGGGTTAGCTGGTGGTTTGATATCCACTTTCTTCAGTCTGTATGTCACAGTCGATGAGGACCGGTTTATCGCAGCGTTGCATACAAATATTGCCTCTGACATTAGTGCCAGTTTTGTGATACCACGCCAATGGCAGCATGTTGGCAGTAACTGTTGTCTGATAGACTGGCATAGAATCTCTTTTAGTTTGGGGAGGGTGTTGGTGGAAAACTGGTATTTGAGTGGTCAAAAAGACAATAAATAAGCTGTTCAAGGTTTTCCACCCCAAAGTTCACCAGCCAGTTTCTATGGTTTGCTTGTTTTGTAGTACTCATGGCCCCAAGCTAGAGCATGGCCCCTAGATGTGTAACTATAAATTCCTCTTTTGTCAGATTTGGTCATCTTCAACCGTCATATTTGTTACACCAGAAACATTGTTAAGCTTGTGGGAATGTTTTGCCCCCAGATGGAGCAGATATTTTCCCCTACAAGGTCATACTGAGTAATGCATATATTAACTTGACAAAAATTTAAATCTAACATAACCCTTAAATTGTCAAAATGATCTCTGGGTCATAGGAGTGGGGGGAGTCGGTGCCTGAGTCTGAAGGCTTAATCAAAAAGATTAACCTAAAACGAAATCTTTGTGGTTACATACTGTCCATTAGTTTGTTATTCTGGGTCGTATTCCTCTAAGCCAGCAGTCTGTTTAATAATTCATAGTGTTTCATGCAGTCAGTGGTGCCATTTGTATTTAAAGTGTTTCACTAATTGCCTCCTCCCATCGAGCTAATTATTTCTCCATTGTGCTGTGATCCTGTAATTCACAATGCAGAGTCACTGAAAGTCACTCAGCGTGTAGAATGACTAAGTGCAAGAAGAAACAGCCTCCACCTTTGTATGCTGAGGTGCAGTATATCTGTGTGTGTGGTTGTGTGTGTGTGTGTGTGTGTGTGTGTCAGTCAGGGCATTGATATTCTCCTCACAGGGTTGTCAAGCATGAAATAGAAGAGTACACTTTCTGTGGATAAACTCTCAGCAGAGCATTGTTAGATAGTGAGAGCCGATGCTCTGGAGAAATCTCTTCGCTGACACAGATACTGACGGGGTGAGGTAAAAAAGACCGAGTGTGCTGCTCTGTTGTGTAAACGAGTTATGTTGGTTTTTCACATTTTATCTCATTAACAACAAAAAAGGTGTCTTTTACCATCCTCCTGACCGTTTCTGTGTGCGAGTTTGCCTTTGCAGCTTTGGTGTTGGAGGCTGTGCGCTGGTTTGGAACAGAAATGTCTAGCACTTGAGATTCAGCTTCAGTCAACTGGACGCTCTATAGTGGATGATTATGTGACTTTGCCGTTTTTACTCTTCAATCAAGCTCCAATTTTCACTGCACTTCCACATTACTAACAGCTGGCAAACGTTACTTTTGGTGCACATCCAAGTTGATCCCCAATCACTGAATTAGCAGATGTTTTAGAGACGTGCTATTCTTCTGTTAGTCAGTCACAACTCTCTTTTCATCCTTGTTATCGCATTCATCTAAGGGCGTCCCCATGCCTGCCGCCTAGTGCCGGGCAAACGGCACCTTACGAGAAAGCTGACGGCAAATTTACATCACATCTGCTGTCGCAAGCCGCCGTTTTCGCTGATCGTGCACGTTTCAATTGATTTTTACTGAAATGAAGAGATGAGTCTACAGTCATGTCTCTTATATATATATCAGTCCAGAAGCTCAGCGAGGTGGAGGTGCTGCAATAGTTTGAAAAGATGGGATCACTCTGTATTTCTTTTGTTTCTGTTTTTTGCTTCCACTTTTTTTCATATTCACCTTCTTGTACCAATCCTGATGTGGAGGCTTTGTCTGAGTTATTTACACAGCATTACAAGCTTGGCCCAGAAAAGAAGCACTTCTTTTGGGCTGCCAGCAACCATTTGATGTGGTTTGCGTGTCTGGCCTGGGTGCCACCTGGATACCTCCTTGGTGAAGTGTTTTCGGCATGTCCTACTACTTAATGGGTCAGTTAATGCATTTCACCTAAGCATTTACTTCATTGATACACAGTCTACGATAGGGGTGGGGGAGAAAATCGATTCTGTGTAGTATGGTGATATTTTGTTTGCTAATAATGTATCGATACAGGGACAGCAGAAATCGATATTTTGTTACAAAAAAGGTTTTTGTGCTCTGACTTCAGAGCATGTTGATCCTTTTTCTGAGCAAGAATCCTGACATTCCTTCACTGTCCAAATGTGTTTACCTTGTTTTTGGCAGCAATAAACATGACAGTTTACTTATTTTAATTTAAGACATGTTTTATTTTAATTAAGTTTAAAACTTTTTTATTTAATGTAAAATTATATTTTGTTTTAATTTACTTTCAAATTCTTCAGTTGCTGAAGGGGCTGCATAGTTTTCATAAACTGCATAGTTCAGAATAGCTATAATTGTACCAGATGGTTGATTCAGTTAAGTTGGACTAGACTGTAATACAAACCGTTCAGTTTGTCAACAATAAAACTGAAATGAGAGAAAGACTGAGTGTGAGACTTTGATATTAGATAAAATGAATATTGATAAAGTTTACCTTTATGTACAGAATCTGAATATCGCAAAATATTTTTAAAAATTGCAATAATATCGTATCGTGCGTTAAATATTGTGATAATATCGTATCGTGGGATGCATGGTGATTCCCACCTCTAGTCTACGATGTGACACTTATTTCCAAAGAATTACTAAAATAGGAGGAACTTGAGGAGCAAAGTTAAACCAAGATACCAACTTGCAAGCGTGCATAAGAAGCAGCTGGTTGTGACTGAAGCTAGAAGTTCTCTTATATTGCTCGCTTAATAGCTTCAAGCTGAAATTGGTTGAACATGTTGTGAATGATTGTTATAAATCAGGAAGTTCTGGAAGCTCTTCCTTACTTAAAATATCCTTTTTCCGTACAGTTGTAAGACACTGGAGTAGAAAAGATGAACATCTGTGGAAATGTGTGCTGTATGTCCACATGTCAGCCAATAAACTGTTCACTGGTTAATCCAGTCATTAGAGCAGAGCAAATGCAGATGTGTCTGTGTGTATGACGGTGCTCATAACCATCCCTCTGTCCAATTCTGTTTTTTCCATCAGGGAGTGAATCGTGCGGGGAAGGGCGCTCAGCTGGGACGCAACGGTGTGCGGCGAAAAGACTGGCATGACTACGAAGCAATCAAAAGAGACGCATCTCGATCTGGTTTGTCAAAATCTCTTTTTACAACTTCTGCAAAAATGAAACTTAATGAAGAAAGATGCTTTTGGATTTGCACACACACATCCAGAGCGTTGCTCTCTTGGTATCCAGCAAGGGTGTAAATCTGTGCTTTGGATGCATTACTGGTGCCATAAATACTGTTTATATCTTCTACAATCATCACTGATTGGGTTTAATTTTCTGTTCAGGGAAAACAGCTTTTACATACTGAGTGTAAATTAGTCCAAATGGGTTTATCCCCTGAAATGAGCCGTTAAAGGCTAAAAGTTGTTTTCCACTCTTCTTTCCTTTAGGAGGGAAAAGTGGGTGATTTCTGCTTAATGAAACATGCATATCTGTAGATGATTAGAGTTGTTTTTTGTTCTCCACAGGACCATACTTCTTCTTTTAATGAATCCCCAAAATATGACGATGTAATATTATCCTGTGTGGCTTTTTTTTGTCGTTTTGTTCTCAAACGTTAATCTCCGATTTATATATCCAGAGACAAACTACCGTATTTCCCGGACTACAAAGCGCACCTGAATATTAGCCGCACAAGCTAAAATCAGGGGAAAATCCTGTTTTGTACATACATTAGCCGCACCTGACTAAAAGCCGCAGGTGTTTCAATGTTGACTTATCATATGTAAGAGAATATGCACAAAGCGAATTGTCAGGAAAGAGATGGCTGTTTGGAGATACATCACTTTTATTAATATTTTGAAAACAAGTTATGGGTACATATTTGCATAACTTTTTAGGTATATGTACAAGTAGGAAACATGCACTGTGCTTCATAAATGAGTAACAAATGTAGTACATAACAATAACCTACAGCACACCAGAAAAATAGATTCTACCTTTTAGGCTCAGGTGCAGTGACACGGCTTTAACAAGAAGAAAAGTCAGTCATTCACCACCATCTTTCTCTTCTTCCTGCGCACTAAAACCACCAAAGTCCTCTTCTCCAGTGTCGGATACGAACAGGCTCAGGATGGCTTCGTCATCCACTCTCAGCTTCTCTCCTTCGTTGTCTCTTTCAAAACCAAAGAAATCCTCGTTGTCAGTGTCAGAGTCGAACACCCTCTGAAGGGCTGTGGCGGTGTCCTCCTCTCCATCATGCAGCAGTCCAGCCCTTCGAAATCCGTTGGTGATCGTGGATGTTTTCACACTTTTCCACGCTGTCAGAATCCACTGTTGGAGTTGAGCATAACTTGCTTTTCGCAAGTTTATCACCGCTCGTCATCCACGCCTCCTGCTGAACACGTAGCGCTACTTTGAAGTTTGTTTTTCACGCTACTTGTACGGCACTATGTTGCCTGGCGGATGGACATGTGACCAACATACCACTCTTGAACCCCGATACTGTGTATCTGATCACATGCCCTTCCACCAGGCAACGTAGTGCCGTACAACAGCGGAACAAAGAAAACAAATCGTCTTACGATATCACAAAAATCATGGACAATCCATAGAAAAGCCGCACCTGACTAAAAGCCGCAGGGTTCAAAGCTTGTGCAAAAAGTAGCGGCTTATAGCCCGACAATTACGGTATATATATTTTAGATTTGTTTTGACTTCAGCTATAGTTAACAAGAGGGTGTGAAGAGTGTTCTAGGATGGATGTAGCTTCTAGGTCTAAAAGGTGGAGCTTTCTAACCATGAGAAGGGGGCGACTCCTGTGGGTCCAAAAGGGAAGTGCGTGCGTGCGAGAAAACACACCCAGACTTATTTGCTCTTAACATTTCCTGATGAGTTCATGGACTCAATTGCTAATTTGAAGTGTTCTTAAATAAAACACAGTATTCATTTGAGTAAATTAGTATCACAGTGAATATAATTTTAATTCCAGTTATTATAATTCTGTAATTCTAGTTCGTTAAGTTCTTTTTTTAATCTCGTGCACGCCTCTGTTCCTGTAGTGATGCAGTCACTAAAAGCCCAAATTCACTTACTGCTTAATTTCTCCCCTCTTGTCGAATTTCTGTGAAGAGAACGAAGCGTGAGATTCGCTTGCTCACTTGTATAGATGGACGTTTTTGTGATGAAATGTTGTTCATTTGTAGGTAACGGTGAGCAGGGGAAGCCGTTCCCCCTGACTGATGCTGACCGGGTCGATCAAGCCTACAGAGAAAACGGCTTCAACATTTACGTCAGCGACCGCATCTCCCTGAACCGCTCTGTTCCTGACATCCGCCATCCAAAGTGAGTTATGCGTGTTTTCGGTAGAACACCAAAAAACGTGTCACTTTATAGTCTTATTCATATGTTTAAAGATAAATCTGCAGAGTCTCTAGCGTCACTCTGTATATGAGGCTGCACACTACTGGCCCGTGTAGTAAAACACTCAAAGTTTTACTACACGAGCTGCCATTTGATTAGCAGTAGAGTTTTTACAGAGGTAGACTTCATGAGTCAGTGAATAACTGAGTGTTGTTCAGTGCTGTTCCAACACGCTTATGTTGGGGATTTTTATCACATCTCGATCTGCCATATCAGTCATTTCTATTGAGTGTGAGGTGGGCACCAGATGAAAAGAAAAAGAGAAAACACTTCTTAAAAATTTCTAGCGAAGTGGCCAGTAGCCTCAGGCAAAACTGCCATTTTCTACAAAAAATACATCTCTGTTGGTGCGAGCGTTTTCATCATAGAGGCAAAAATGGGCCACACAGGACCAAGGGTCTGCAGGTTTTCATCCCAGCCAAAGACTGCAGCAGGTTATTTTACAGATTGGCATTCCATCAACCGGAGAGGAAAAAAAATGAATCACCTGCTGCAGTCCTTTAGCTGGATTGAAAACCTGCTGGCTCTCAGCTCTTTGTGTAAGATACATGTTGTGCAAGGCTAATATTTGAAATCAGTGATTCAGATAAGCTTTCTGCTCAACAAGATGCTGATTTACACAAATTAATAGTGAAGGTCAGTGGAAATGTTTCTTTTTTTCGCCTTGAAAAGGACGGGAAAGGCGTTCATAATGTTTAGGTTTAAGCATGAAACTGTTTATTCCAGTGCTTTACAGAACAGAACACAGGCATACTCGCACAAACACAATCAGTTTGTTCATTGCTGTTTAGCTGAGAGTAGGGATGTCAAACATGAGGCCTTGGGAGTAGCCAGCAGGCTGGTTTTTGTGAAAAAACAGTGAAACTTGCAGTGAAATCTCTTTTAAAATGAAATGCATTGCTGTTACCAGTGTGGCTATGTTCAGACAGTAAGGCTACGTTCACACTGCAGGCGAAAGCGCATCAAATCCGATTTTTTTTACCCTATGCGACCCATATCCGATCATGGTGTGACAGTGTGAACGGCACAAATCCGATATTTTCAAATCCGATCTGGGTCACTTTCGTATGTGGTACTGAATCTGATACATATCCGATGTTTCAGAAAGCGACTGCTGTGTGAATGGTCATGTCGCATTAAATCCGTCTTTTACGTCACCGACACAAGACAGACGCCAATTATCAGCGCCCGATAAGACATCGCGAACGCATCCTGGCCATCCGGTGAAACTGTTGGGAAGACAACGTTGGAGAAACGTGAACATTTTATTTGTACTGTATAATCTGCAGATTCTGACAGAAATCTGTAACTATCCTTTGAAGCACCACTCCTCTAAAACAGCAATAAGGATCATTATTAGGTTATTTACATTATTATGTAAATAACAAAATAACTTAAAGCAAAATTGGGAAACGTTAAGTCCGAAGTCTTTATATTAACGGCCATCAGTCAAACATACTGTTTGCTCTGGGTCTAAACAGAGCGCGTTGTGTGTGACGTCTTCTTTTGCGCATGCGGGCCGCTTTGAGCGTTCACACTAGAGCGCGTTTGCTGTCGGATTTTATTTGTAGTGTGAACAAGCAGACAAAAAAAATCGGATTGATCAAAAAATCGGAATTGAGCATTAAGACCTGCAGTGTGAACGTAGCCTAAGACTATACAGGAGTGAAGATGTATGGAAAGTCCACACATCCTCACAGGAAGCTGGCAGCAATGTGCTGACCACAGGCCATAGAACCAAAAGAAACAAAAAACAACTTAACTTAACTTGGGCCTACTTTAAGCTTGGGCAGAGTGATTCAAGCAACTACTGATGAGAGTGAAGGATACTGCTGATTGACATTAGAGGGATACAAATAACCGCTAAACTGGTACGCAATTGTAAGGAAAGTAAATGTAATTAATGTGGAGACATTATGATGCATTACATTTATTTTACAAAGACATCAGGCTGTGGTTCTTCATATTTGTAGGATGCACTTGTAGTTCTTTAGAGAGGGCATTTTATTCTGTTCTTTTCTTCCTTCCTGTTGAGGTTTGGTTTTACTACCTCAGGGATCGATTCGGGCTGTATGTGGCCCATGAACTAAAATAAGTGTGACACCTCTGGCTTAGAGCTAGCGTATAGTTGGTACATTGGCTGTTTGGGTCAGATAAGGAGGTCAAATTCCTACCAATGATTAACTGTGTCTGAAGACAACTTTAGGCTAAAACACTACATTTTGTTTAGTTTGAATGTCCAAAAAAAGAGCCTTGATATGTCCGTCCGTAACGTCATCTGACCGGTTTTGTGACTTGAACAAAGAAGAATCGACTCTAAAGTTCAGACCTGATGAAATTCCACAGCAATAAAAGAGGAAAAATGTTGTAAAGCTCTGTTGAAATGGACGTATTCATCAACCCAGCAATCCACCGGTTTCATACAGGCATCATCCAACTCTCCTGACATGTGCAGACATGATAAAAGTAGTCAAAACTGAGAAAATTGTCACAGAAACTCAAGAAGCTTAAATGAATTTAATTTGTGAATACATTAACACTACTAATTGAACTTAAAGAGTAGGTGCATTTGGGTTTAGCTTGTATTCAAAATATGCTATGAAGGCTTGAAAGAGTAAATGCAAAAGAAAAGATTTTGCAAGAAAAAATGCAAAATGTCCAAAGTGAAGCAAATACCGATTTCGATGGGGCGATTGTGGCTCAAGAGTTGGGAGTTCGCCCTGTATTTACATCGAATACAGGGCATTCGATGTAAAGCAGAAAGCCATTATTAGACACCAGGACAATTCTGCGCTAACCAAAACCTACTTGGCAATGTTTGCACCTTTATTATCCAGGCTGGCTTTGGTCCAACTCATTACGACGAGCACTGTTTCGAACAATTGCTCCGATTATCAACCTGACCAGCCTATTAACAGGAGAGAGTTGGCTTTACACACAGAAGTTGATAATGCACCATGTGTCGCCCATGTACTTATAAACCATGTTCTTGATAGTAATTAACAGTGTCATTGATGTCCCCCCGTGTGCAAGGTGTTATGAAGTGACAGAACATGTGTGCCGAGTTGTACGGGAGCAGCTTTCCGTCTGTGGGGCTGCGAATATTTTTCAACCAGGATTTTCTTGGGAGGAGGACGAGTTCAGAGGATGGAGAAAGTGGAAAGTCTGGCTCTTTTTGATTGGTCACAGTGAAGCAACAGGGAAGCTTAATAAACGAGACAAACTCAAAAACCCTTTATGACCCCATTTCCTGGCATGGTTATTGAACGGGATGGAATGAATAACATATTGATGATTTTGCTAATCTGAGGCCAAGAGGCCATTAGAGTCCAATGGGATTATCTCCTTTGGAGTTTAAATAAATGTCTGGCTTTACTGTTGGAGTCTGCAGAAAGCTCATGGAATAAAAATGGTGTGAAAACAATTTTGTTCTGTGAGAACATGAATGTGCATAGCAAACGCCACCAATCAGTTCTCATGTTTCTAGTTAAAGGAGGGGTTAATTTGTAGAAGCATTCAGATGGCAGATTTTATGAGCAAGAAGTGTAATGCGTTAACTTCATTGATTGGAGGTCATTTTAATCAATTCTGTCATCTTTGTTTGATTACTCCGAGATGGAAGATGATCCCAAAGGGAAAGCTTTGCTCAAACTTCTAATAAAGCCAAATTCTGCAATTCTTGAAATGGCCACTTGAGGCTCTCTCCAAAAGCAGGTCTATTCCCGTAAACATCCATGGAAAATGCCGTAGCTTTATAGCAGAAATCAATGCCTTACTAGCCTGGTACAAAAGGCGGTTATATCTCTGTTGCTAGTTCAACATCTTCATAACATCTTTATAGGAGGTATGATTTTTATAATGCATCTTTTTAAATTTTATCGAGGCCTGTTCATTATTAAAGGTTTTACCTGTTTTGAGTGACAGATTTGTGCGAAGTAGGCCGCTAGCAGTCCACTAGGCCTTACTTCAGCTCACTGACTGGGCCTTGTGACTGTTTTTCTAATGCTGTTGCCTTATGTAACATATTTAATATCTGACAAATAAAAACTGCTGTGTGGTACAGTCCATCCAAAAAGTCTGTGCTTCAGTTTGGACAATGACATTGTAGAATATTAAGCTGTTTTGCAGCAAATATACCATGCTGGGGACCAGAATTGGGAGTCGGACCCAGCACGCTTTTGTTCTAGAATTTATGCCTAAAACTAGAAAAGACCAGTTGAAGAATAACATGAACAAACAACAAGTGCAACAGCTAGCACTTAACTTAACTACTACTTGGCTTTACTCTTCATGAATAAGATGAGACAAGATGTTTACTTCTTTGTTTACTGCCCCGGTGTCGTGGTCTTGATGCGTTGACGAGGTGCACATTAAGCTGAGCATTTTTCTAGTATTCAAAGTATTCAAAGACAGATGCTGTAGAAGCACGACGAGCCATGTGGGCCCGTGTTTGCAGTACTGTGCTGGGTTCTTTCCAGCTTCTCCTCTGACTCATTTAAGAACAAAATACTGAAAATAAACACAACGACAACATTATAAATATCATCTGCTTAACAGCTTTGGATCTGGTGACCCGATTCGTCACAGATCAGCCTTCAGCTCTTTCCCTCTACCTGACAGGGCTGTTCTCTGACCCTGCTGTCACTTTCTTGTGGGAAGCAGTTTTAAATGCTTTCCCTCTCAAGGTCCCTCCAGGACAGCATTTATGTTCTTTCTGATTTTTTTTCCCCCCCTTTTCTTCAGATTTATAAAGTTTCCACATCCTGTGACCTTTATGTAGCATTTTTCATCACAGAGCCAGTTTCCACCAGTACGGCATCACGGTGGCACACTTTATCAAGTTTATATTGGACAGAGAACTCTTTGCTTGTTATAGCTGTCAAGGGAATAGAGTTCAAACTTTGCAAACTCACAGGCAGCAGTGTCGTGAAGCAAGCGTGGAATCAAATGTCGGAAAGAGCAGATAAGTGAGAAATTTCCAGTCGAGAGCTTCAGGTGTGCCCGGCCTGCTAATGGTAGGATGATTTTAAAGGTTGAGGTGTTGTGCATAGACACAGGGATTACTTTAAATTCGTCTTTAGCTCTTTGGTGTTATTTTATCCTGATTGCATCAAGGGAGCTTTCTGAATATGCTAAAAGAATTTGGCAATGGTTCAGAACATAATGATTCTGCTAAAGTGAGCTAAGGGAAAGTTTTTATTCAGTAAAGGTACAGGCGATGGCACAATGATAAGTTAATAGAAAAACTTGGAGTTCTTGCTCTTGCTTTTTTCTGGTTCAACATTTTGGACATGTCTTACGCAACCATTATTTTAGAAGAGGTTTTTCATTATATATGACAGCTTTGAGTTCATAACCGGATCTTTGCTCAGCCAGAACCGCCAACGGGCGATGGTTAAAATCTGACTCTACAGAGTTCTGTTGAAGACTGAACATTTTTATTGTCTAGGCCACTTGGGCTTGTGGGAAACTAGTGCGAGGACCCAGATGCTTCACACAGGGCTAACGGGGATGGGGGAGGCCAGCATGTGTATCTGTTTTACTGGTCAAAGTAGCAGGAGAGTGACGGGTGTCCGACAGCTGTTTGCCAAATCTATTCACATCAGGCCCGGCCTCTCAACAGGATTCGTATATCCATTTCGCTCTCGCTCACTACCTGAATGACATGAGAGACACAGAGGATGGGTTTCAGGCAGCCACACGGGCCTTGAGAGACTTAATTACTGCCGCGGTAGATTCTCCTCCTGATCTTTCAGAGAGCGAAAGAAAGAAGAGACAAATGTCTAGAGGGGCAAGCCAGCAGGTGGTATGCTTCATTAGATCTTATTAAAAGAGCAGCTCATTGTTCAGGTTGGGCTGGTAGAGGGCGCACAGCAGTACAGCAAAGTAAAGGGCAGCTCCACAGGTTCCAGAAGAATTTCTACCATGCTTTCCATTAGCATTTTAAATAATTACCCCAGCACAGAAACACATGGAGGATTATTCTAACTATGTGGTAACTGCATTTTGGTAAAGGCCAAACAGACATGATGATGAGGCTTTATGAACCTTTGTTACAAAGAGAAGGGCTTACATGTACAATGTACCCGAAGAAAAAGTTGTATAGAAAATCCGATGAACTTGCAGAGTTAAAGGTAAAAGAATAAAAACTTTTACGCTTGCCACTGAACTAATGAGTGTGGGCATGCCTGTTGCTAACACAATACTATATAGTACGCTAGTATGCTACATTATATATCTCCAGTCCATCTGCAATTTATTTAGGTTACACTTCATCGAGCAGGTTGAAAAGGAATAAAGCTATTTTTGCAACTTTTTTTTGGTCATTAAAAATAATCAGATGATAATTAGGAAAAATGTGCAAATCTTCCTCCTTGTAACTTCTAATAATAAAGATTTCTTCTTCTTCTTGTAACACAACAGCTCATTGAATGTCCTTGAATGTTAGACTGTAGCTCAACAGAATAAGAGATCTGAAAATGTCGTCTTCACAAAAATCAAAAATTGTCCCTGATTTAAATTTGGCCAATCAGTGCTCAAAGGTCATGTCATTGTGTGCTTCAAACTTGCACTTGTAGCAAAAAGATTTTCTGGCACAACTTCACCGGCTTCCGAGGTGCATGGAGAGGATAAAAGAATTCACAAAGCAGGAACTCCAGCAACACTTGAGGGAAGATGAACAACTTTAATAATAGACCAGCGCATTTTGGCTTGTGGCCTTCATCAGGGTCATCTGGGTCTTTAATGGTGAAAGCACGTTTGAATTAGAAAACAAGATTACATCATCACATGGGAACACATTTGTTAAAAGATCCTTATTTATGTCTATAAAATGTAAAATATCTAAAATTTAGACTTGAATTGTAGACTTGCAACTTGCACTTGTACACAGAAAGTATTTAAACTGTTAATTTGTTTTAAGCTGACCTTTTCAAGTCAAAGACCTTCACTGGTGATGAGAGCTGGATCTCAAACAAGACCAAACAGCAGTTTTCAGCTCGCAGCATCCAAGCTTGAAAGCAACGGTCAGGTGACCAGTAGCGTGTTTGTTTTTCCAGCGTTCACAGGGTTTTGCTGTGAAACTTGATGTTCAGACTGTCAATGCAGTGTTCTGCTTTCACAAACTGAACTATGGTGTGTATCTACCATAGTGTTTTGGCACAAAGTGGATGGAAAACGCAGGTGATTACTGGTCACACCAACACAGTCGTTGCCCACCAACCACTCGTTCCCCAAGATTTATCTCCTGTAGATGTATTACCCATGCGAATACTGTAATAGGGACAACTTTGATCAGAACAGACCAATAGTGACCAATTCCAGGGAGCAATCCAAAATGACCATTTCTGTTGGGGCCAAACGAAAAGGCCTAAAATTCTTTATGGAGTTGGAGGCCTTTGTTATCACACCTTGAATTATAGATATTTTTCACTATTGTCTGTCATTTTCTAGATGAGATTTCAGAGTACTACTGGGCATTGGATTGGTTTTTCATTACTGGTACCACCCAGTGTTTACTTGGTGGCAAGGCTCCCGTCTAGGATCGCCCCCTCACCCCCACCCCTTTGCATGTACTACACAGAAAGCAGAAGGCGGGAACAGCAGTAGCAACAACAGATTTCGGAATACCACTGAGCTTTGGATTGATTTTTCCTAGAAAGAAGTGTGTGTCGAGATTGTTTGTGGTTGTTAGTATTACTAACAGTAATTGGGCATCGAAGTCATCAAACTTTGTCCAGTAGTTAATGAGATACTTCACACTGGCTAAAAATATATTATTACATATTTCCCTTTTGTCTATTCCCCCTCTTATTTGTTGTGTCTTCCATGTGTTTGTGTAGCTGTAAACACAAGCTGTATGCAGAGAAGCTGCCCAACACCACAATCATCATCCCGTTCCACAACGAGGGCTGGTCCTCGCTGCTCAGGACAGTTCACAGCGTGCTGAATCGCTCTCCCCCACAGCTCATAGCCGAGATCATCCTGGTCGACGACTTCAGCGACAAAGGTACGCAGCGCACACACGCTCATCACCACTGAGGAGAAAACACCTGCGTTCGTGTACATACGCACAGTCTGTGTGGCTCGCTGCAGATAACTGAACTTTAAGTGAACTATTTCTGCTGTTCTGTCCTCCCCTGCTCCCTTCCATGCACAAACACAAACCACTAAATCATTCGTTTGCTAGTAATGTTGACTGTTGCTGCTCAGAAGTAAACGTGGCGGCCAGCTTCTGCGGAGGCCCGAAAGTGATCTCAAGACACTCATGCGTATGTATATTATAAACAGACCGGGAGAGAAATGGAGACACACACACTCATAGTGGTGAGTCAGGATTTTAGAAATGTATCTCACTGGGCCTGTCGGCCATTTCTTAACAAGACTAGAGTCTTGTTGCTGAGAGCCTTGCCTAAATTCACTTCTGAGCATTTGGTTGGTTGTTGCCAGTATGGTCAGTAAAGGTAAAAGTATATAGGTATAGGTAGGTAACAATCTTATTTGTAACTCATTCAGTATAATTCCAAGAATATCATTTCTATCTGCAGTAGTAATACTTGGGGTCAAGGCTGTTTTCTAGGTATTTCCTATAAAGCTGGGCCATATCATACCGTTCATGGTAATACCGGTATAATGTTGGGCAACGATAAGAAAATGAAATATCGCACTAGAATATGGGTAAAACGCGCATGCGCAGTGCCTTTGTTTTCATACGCACATAGCGGCGACGGAGAATGAGAAGAGCGAAAGCGGATTGGTTTGTAAAAATGCTGCAACTTCAGAGGTGTGGAGCTGGCTTAGCTTTTGTCTGTCAGATACACAACAAAGCACTATTTTTGGTAGAGCATGCTAGCGGGCCGTTGTTGTTACCGTGTTTTTTGGAAAATACGGCACACTTACAATCAATCCTTTTGATTTTTCTGAAAATCGACAGTGACCCTTATAATCCCGTGTGCCTTATGTATGAATTCTGGTTGTGTTTACTGACCTTGAAACGATTCAATGTCGTACACGGCGCTCGAAAATGTGTCAAATGTTTCAGTACGACTTTGCTGAGCTACGAAGCCGCACCGCTTGATGGATTGTCGGAGCATTACGGCTATCGTAGGCAGGAGCCTCGCGGAGTGATACGTACTGTGCTTCAACATAATATTACCGTATTGTGTGTGTATAACCTCTTTTTAAGTTTCGTGGATATTATACATGGTTATGCTGAGGATATGTCGGCCAGTTTCCACTGGAAATGCCTTTTGGCTAAACTGTCAGCAAGGAATTTGCATTTGCACTGTTAAATGTTTATATATCTTTAATGCAGATAAAAAACAGCTGCTTGTTTAAGTGAAAATACATTGATGGGTTTTTTTTGCACTAATAAAGTTGAGGAGTTGTAAAGTATTTTGTCTAGTGTCAATTATATCGTCAGTTATATCGTTATCTCAAATTTTCAAATGTATATAAATAATTTTGGTCATATCGCCCTGCTCTACTTCCTATCCTTGTTTCAACTTACTTTCCGCAGGCAGCTGTAGCAAAAACCCAACACAGAACACTTAGAACAGCTATGATACTGAATAAGGCAGAAACAGCAGGAAAGGGACAGCTGGGTTGCAAAGAGGCTTGCAGTGGCGCAGCAACTTAGAGGAGTTGGTGTGGTTCAGCTAATTTGGTGGTGGCCCAAACTAATATTACACTTGGTTATATTAAATGCAAGTCCTAACCAAGCTCTATGTGCGAGCTCGTAACATCAGCTGAGCTTTTTTGTATCATTGTAATAATGCCAGGACAAATGTTTAGCTTAAGTAGCTAATGCTAGATGTTTGTCATGGCTGTTTGTGTACGCTTTCGCAGCCTTTGTTAGCATTTTCCTTCTAAAATCGACACTGTGGGTTAGTTTTCAAAGCAAAGCCTCAAGCTTCCCTGTCTGCATAAAAAGAATTTATATAGTTAATATGTTCGGAGCTGCTGCCTGCAGCCGTCTCTGAACAGATGCTGATGATGAGGGTGTTCTGTGGCCCGGCTAGTGTTAGCGAGGTTAGCAGCAGAATAATCTACTTTCTGGTGTGAACCGGTATTCTCACACAGACAGCTTAATCAGTTTGAACTCTGGAATTAATGTACAGCTTTGAACCCTTACATAATAAATCGGGGCGACAAGTGCAATGTTATCAGCAAGGCCTCGATGGAGGTGAGAACACGATATTAATCACGAAGCCTGCTGCAAAGCCACCGTGTGATGCATAATTTCAGGTTCACTTTTCCAGCTCCTTAGATATTAAATAATTTATGGAGAAAAAAGAAGAAGAAGAAACTGGCATGAAGGAGGATTTTTACTCGACTTTCAGAGGTGAACTGCTCTTGTCGGTTGTTAAGGAGAGCGGTAACCGCTCACATTTTATCAAACCCTGTCACTTCCTTTCAGGCGGATTAACAATCTCCGTGCTCCATGGCAGCAGGCTAGCCCGCAGAGTTACTGATGGCCTGTTATATTAATTGGCGCTGTTTTGTTTTGGTGCCTCGCTGCTGACATGATGAAGATAAACAATTGATGAGATGTTTTTCTCAGTGCAGTTATATTTTCTGAGGTGCTAATTAGTACCAGGTTTATATGTTGTGTAATTATAGCCTTGTTGCAGAGCGGCGTTTCAGGAACAGCCTCTTCTCTCTTTTTAATATCATAATTAATGCAACTATTCCTGTTTGACTTACAGGATACCTGATGATTTATATTTGTCTCGGTGCTTGCTGTGCTCAGCTTTGTGTTGTATTGACTCAACAGAACTTTTCTCTTTGGGTTCAGGAAAGTTTTAAGTGGATTGTGAACTTCTGCTCATTTCAAAGTAATTTAACTTCTTGCGATGTTATTTAAAAGTGTAAGAATCTTAAAATAGATTAAATTAAATGTGAAATTAGAGTACTGTTGTTCCCAGTTTACATAAATTGCAAGTTTGTAATGTGCGTGTGGGTGTGTGTCGGCTTCAGATCAGTTCTTGTGCTCAAAAGTTAGAATTCAAAAGACTATTAGTGAAACCGAACATCATGTTTAATGAATATGCAGATGAAAAGTTATGTAGCTCTAAAGTTATATACCCGATTAAATCCTCCCCTGAAAATCATTTTCTTGCATCTTTTGGAGATAACATTGTTTATTTAAGTTTAATGTGTTGCTATAGATTTTCACTTTCTTTGGTCAACCAAAAAGGGAAGCGGTTGCTGGAGCTGTACGTGGAAGTCATCATTATTGTAAATACTAAGAGGGGAGTTTTGGGTGGGAGATTTTCTTTTTCTTTTTTTATTCTAATGCATATTTTTAAAAAATGGGAAACATACTTACTACTTAAAAACAAGTCAAATTAGTACAAGCACTGTGACAGGTTATAGTGAGAGTGAGGGTTATTGCTTTGTAACAGAAGGCCTCAAAAGGAGGTGGGAAAGAAGGATGATAAAAGTTGAGGAAAAAAGGCACTGGGAAGAGATACTTAAAAAAAAAAAAAGATTATATCTGTCAATATTTTTTTTGTGATTAATATTTTATTGTACTTTTAGAACACTACAGTCCACTGCAGAGACAGATTACATCACATAAAAAAAAACATCAGCATAGCAGCAGAACAGTAGAGAATACCAAACCAAAATGAGGGGGGACAAACAAAGCAAGAGATAAACAAAAACAAGAAGAAAACAACAACAACAACAAAACAACAACAACAAACGAACAAAAAAGAAACCAAAACAGCCAGCCTTTGACTATATGGGTCTTACTGCATGCCACACTCTGACATCCCTGAGAGTGCTTCGTCAGAATTCCGATGTCTATCCCACTCTAAGTTCTAGTCTGTTCGTTTTATTCTGGACAGATATGGATCCCACTTCAGATGGAAACTCCCCATATATTCAGGAGCCTGTATGAGAGTTGTTCTAGTGCAGCGAGTCTCCCTAGTTGAATATGCCATACAGAGACAGGTGGGGTGGAAGGAGCCTTCCACTGGGAGATAATGAGTTTACGCCCCAGCATCAATGCAGTCTGTACCCACTCAGCAGGCTTAGGCGGAGCATATTTAAGGAGTGATGGTCCCCCAAAACAAATAGCCTTGGTGAAAAAGGAATATCCCATCGTATGGTTGATTTGATCAAGTCATGTATCTCAGTCCAAAAGATTTGGGTTTTAGGACAGCTCCAAATCATATGGGTCAATGTGCCTACCCCAGTCTGACATCTCCAGCATTCAGGGGACTGTATGAGGTTCGCCCTATACAGTCTGTGTGGTGACCAGTAAATTCGGTGTAGTAATTTGAATTGGATTAGTCTCGTTCTAAGTTCCCTGGACACCTTTTTACTATTCTGCAAAATTGTAGTCCTGTAACTGTCAATATTTTAATAGTTAAACTGTGGCTGCTTTGTTGGGATGCATAGGTGTAAGATATGTTACTTACAGGTCTTTTTTTTTTTTTTTTGGTAATTTGTCAAACTGTGGCGCTCTGGTTTGGGGCATCTTTGAAAATTTTGAATTTATTCCTGACGTGTTTTTTTTTTTGGGGGGGGGTCTTGGTAGCATCAGAGAATCCTAAATAATGTAGATGTCCAATGAATAATGCCAAATTATTGTTTCTTAATTCATCAGCTGTTTTGAATTTGTGTGGTAATGCACGTATTATGAAAAGAATAGACACGTTTACATATTTGAGTCCCGGTTTGGTTGAAGCTTTAAAACATTCAGGTCAGTCAGTACTCCAAATCATTATTGCAGCTGGTCCACCACTGTAATTCTGCCTCTAGATGACAAATAAGCAAACACATTTTTGTTTTGTGATTCGGAGAAACTGACAAATGAAATCTGTCTCACGCGGTGTTGTAAAGTTTCAAAATCCACTCTTTCTTTGTGCTCCTTCTAATTTGAGGGTTTGAACTTCTTCACTCCAGCTATGGAAGAACTGTGAAATCTAATACAATCTTATTGTAGGTTATTTCTTTTCTTTTTTTGAGTGACTCAGTCAGTCATACTTTTCTGTATATTGACTGATTGCAAAGCACAGCCTGCCTCCTAACGCAAAGAACAAAGCCGCACAGAATAATTGACTGTGGCTGCTGAGCATTCACACCTATAGATCATTTCAGGAATACCTTAATGGGCTCTGATGCCTAGTGGTATTTAGTTGAAAGACTTGAATATCCACAAGTAATCTGAAGAGAAATAAATCAATGTCATTATAAAATCAAGCCCAGAGGACGATCAATGATGAGACCTAGAAGTGTGACAATAATGTGGCTTTAGAGTGTCAATTAGGAAACTGAGTATTACAAAGGTTGTTGTGATGACTCATGCCTATGACCACACAAAGGTCACTGTTCAGTTGTTTTTGCAGTACCATATGGTACCATATTTCCAGGTGTCAACATAAAAAGGCAGACTTTATTTACCCTCTAATATGTTAAAGAGGTTTTATTCTGAGCATATTATCATAAAATATTCAAATAAAATTGAAGGGAAGAAACTGGGTAAATGGAAATGTGCATAATTTCTGATGATTTGGTAACGTTTTATTTTTATAATTTCTTACTGTTAAAAAAAAAGTTGTTAGACTAGACTCTGTATTGTCATCGTACATGTACAACCAAATTGTGGAATATTAAATACAGTCTTTGTATCTTCAGTTCTCAACTGGGTTCGATCCAGGATCGTTCATGAATTTTAACCAATGGGAGATGAAGTGAGGATAATGTCATAGGAATACCAAAAACAGAAAAAACACTTTGAAGATTTTTTGTAATACCATATGAAATTTACAGGTGTGAATTCAAACGGTAAACTTTTAGATTTTTGTATGTTAAAGCAATTAATAACTTCATAAGTGAGTTATGCCACTACTGGGCAAGTAAAGTACTGTAATGTACATAAACAACGTCTTAGGCTACGTTCACACTGCAGGTCTTAATGCTCAAATCTGATTTTTTTGATCAAATCTGATTTTTTTGTCTGCTCGTTCACACTACAGATAAAATGCGACAACAAACGCGCTCTAGTGTGAACGCTCAAAGCGGCCGCATGCATTAGGTTATTTTGTTATTTACATAATAATGTAAATAACCTAATAATGATCCTTATTGCTGTTTTAGAGGAGCGGTGCTTCAAAGGATAGTTGCAGATTTCTGTCAGAATCTGCAGATTATACAGTACAAATAAAATGTTCACGTTGTCTTCCCAACAGTTTCACTGACATCTACACTGGATGGTCAGGAAGTGTTCGCGATGTCTTCTCCTGCGCTGATAATTGGCGTCTGTCTTGTGTCAGTGACGTAAAAGACTGATTTAATGCGACATGACCATCAAACAGCAGTCGCTTTCTGAAACATCGGATATGTATCGGATTCAGCACCACATACGAAAGTGACCCAGATCGGATTTGAAAATATCGGATTTGTGCCGTTCACACTGTCAAACCATGATCGGATATGGGTCGCATAGGGTCAAAAAAATCGGATTTGATGCGCTTTCGCCTGCAGTGTGAACGTAGCCTTAGTATATAGAAAATAATGTCATACAATATAGAATGAATGGTTTACGGTATAGCTGTAGCTGTATATACATTATAATTTCTCCATAGGCATCAGTATTTACAGTGTTTAGATGTGTTAAAATGCTATTATTGTGAAAATGTCCTATAATTGTACCAGTTTGTTACAGTGCAGTAAAAATGCAGAAAATCTATTTCCACAGTTAATTTATTGTGTTTAAAAAAACACCACTTAAATAAGTAGTGTTGGGGAGACACAGTCTAAAGTTCCATATACAAGAGAAATGCACTGTGGTAACCTCGTATTGTACATTTTGCTTGTACATGCAGCAGTTCAATAAAGCTGAGACTCGAAGCTTCTCAAAACCAGCAAAGACTGCTCCTCCCAAACTGAATAAGCAATGTAACATTCACAGATGTTTCTTTTTTCAGTTTATCAGGCACAAAAAAAAAACACATACTGAGTGAATCAGTTATTACAGAGACAGCACACTGGAATAGATGGGGTATGATTACAGTGGTGTCCTCAGGCAACCGAACAAAAGTGCACAAGAACATAAATTCAGTTGCACTGCAAAGCAGACATGGGCGTTTATCAAGAGGTTGATGTGCAAATTTATGCATCGCTCTGTGATGAAATGGGAAATAATTATAATGGGGGGGAAAGGGGAATTTAATTTGGATGAGATGGCGGATGGAGAGATATGGATAAACTCATCAGAACAAGCTGGAGGAGAGAACTTCTGTTGTAGCTCTGAACTAGAACACATCAAAGTGGATTATAAAATAAGAGCACTTTTTATTTTTTATTTTTTTTAGTTTCCCACATTATTTATTATGCTCGTGCATTTATGTCTTCAATTCTAAATGCCAAATAATGTTACAAAAAGTCATGAATATATCCGAGCAGTTCAGCAGGCCATCAGTTACCATGGCAGCTTGAGGTGATCATTTATTATGAATAGGAAGAAAGGTTTTTTGCTCAACCCATAGAAGGGGTGTCAGGTCCCTATGATGTAATCCAGGTGAGAAAATCCCAGGTTGATTCTGCTCATCTGAACACAGCATATTTATCATGCAGTTGATAAAAACACTGCAGTCAGATGAGCAAAATCACCTTTGTGTCTATAATCATGTAAATTTCTACTGATGTTAGCATTTGATTGTAAAATTGAATTGAAACTGACAATAATAGCTTGTTGATCTTCAGGTTTAGGAGATTTCAGGTTGTGCTGTGCTTGTGTCACCCAGTTAGCGGGCTAGCAGCTGAAAATGTCTCACAGCAGCGGTCCCCAACCTTTTTTGCGCCACGGAGCGGTTTATGCCCGACAATATTTTCACGGACCGGCCTTTAAGGTGTCGCGGATAAATACAACAAAATAAAACTAGTACCGGTACTGAAAAAAAGATTTATTCATAACACACGTGAAAAGACCCAGGAAAACCGAGTTAACGATAAAAATGATAACAAAATAACGCTGAAAACCAATAAAAACCCTGAAAACTATACATTTCACACCTGAGCCTCAACTCTCGCGGCCCGGTACCAAACGACTCACGGACCGGTACCGGTCCGAGGCCCGGGGGTTGGGGACCGCTGTTGTACAGCACTTTGGTCAACGCTCCTGTTGTAATTAAATGTGCTATATAAATAATTAAACCATCATTCTTTCGGAAACATCTCTGCACATGTTCATAGCAGTCCATAAGTGAGAATAGGGTACATCCCCTGGGGACCATGAACAGCTCTACAAAATAATTAACATGAACCTACAGGTGGAAAACCTGCACCACTGCTCCCAGTAAACTGTTATACACCAAAGCTTCTGCACAAAGCTCAGGATGTATCCTCTGGAACCAGGCATTGCCTGATAAACTTGCATGTGGTGTTGTTCTGTCTTAAGTGGCATCTTCAGTGCAGAAGAATTAGTTATGTATTCATCTTGTATGTCTTTTATAAGAAGAAATTACTTAACTTTGAAGCCACATTATATAATCATGATGATGATAAAAATACAATAATAATCACAAAAAGACAAAATGGGAATCATGGAAACCTTTTTTAATAAACACATTTATTCAGTACGTTGTGTGAGCTGTTCTTTTACATTTATTCATCTCATTTTAAGTCTATAGATGTCATCACAAATACTAAACAAAACAAATTATCCATACTTATTTTTAGCTAATGAGAAAACATTAGTTCATTCCAGACATTGTGTGAACTTGACATCTTAGCAGGGTGAACATTTGTCCACATTGGTTTGTCCTTCTGCAGTAGGAACCAGCTGCACCAAGGGCAGCAGAGGTAACTTTTAAAATTATCTGCACTCTGAGCACAGTGGAAAATATATACAGACTTCCCACAAAACCCATATGACCCCTGCCTCGAGTGTTATGACCCTAGACTCATGAACAAGCCTAAACTACAGGAAAGCTATTTGCTACTCATTTGTTCTTTGATTCTCAGGGTTACTGTTTACCTTTAAACAAAAAAACTAAACAAAAAACTGACTTGCACAACATAATCTCTCTTTAAACGAAAGTCCAATGTAAACCAACCCCCCCAAAAAAGTAAGATATTTAGTGTATCCGAAGCCAATGCGGTCAACACAGCCAGACTCCAAAGCAGCAGATTAAAATATACATTTGAAGTTGTCATTTTAAATGTCATCTTTAATTATGCAACGTGTTTGGGAAAACACACAAAAAAGAAACGTTCACACTTTTCTGTACAAAATGTTCACTGCCAAGTAATGTTTGTGTAAAATCTCTGCTGTAATTTCAAAGTGATGATTGATTTGGCTGTTGCCACGCACCGGAGTGGAAGAAAAAGATTACATTTAGCAATATTTGCATCCACATTCATCTGTTGTTCAATACGTTGCACCTTGTCAGGGTATCGTGATCCCTACCTCGCTGTACCCGTCTCACACACGCTCGCCCACGCTTCCCTCCGAGCTGCTGGAGAAGTTCATTCAGGCAGAACACTGACTCATAGATAACACGCAAAACACTGAAACCTGCTGTTTTTGTCTTCTGTCTTCTTTTATCTCCTGTCTTCCCTCCCGTTCTTCTCCTTTTTGCTGTTCTTCTTCTCTTCATTTTCCCTGCATGTCTCTAATCTTTTCTTTGAGTGTTCACGTTTCTGTTTTGTCATTTGTTTTGTCTTATCTTTAGGATAAGACATGTCTGCTCTGTTTCATCTCTTTGACGTCTCGTCTTGTTTGTGCTTCTCCTTTCTTACTTTTGAACTGTACCAAAAATAAAAAATAAGATGAGTTAATGTAACTTATTTGAACACAGCTGTTACTAAATTAAATAGTAAAGTTCATCCAGCACAGTATGTGCAATTTGTGGCTTATCCTGTGTTTTAAGTCAGCTCTGCTTATTTGCAAGTTTAATGCACTTAATGCCATTTCTTTAGTTAATGTTTGCACTATATTCCACACTAGGGCTGTTCAATATAAGGATATATATCGGATGATAATATAAAAACATGTATCGTTTCATATTACGCTATCGTTTGTTTCGTGGTGTTGCAAAATAAACTGTTTACGGAAATATTTTTTCATCGTTTGGATGGTCATTATAGTGGCTATATTAATTTGTTGAAGTTCTCTCTTATATTTAATATGACCCCACTACGGACAGACACGCAACTGTTTTTACGCGCTGTCGTTAGCAACCACGACGGTAAAACAATGGCGTGGCTCCGCCTTCTGCTTGTTTGTTTTGCAAATTAACCTTTCAAGATAAAGCTCAAGATCCTGTTGAGACTTTTCAAAATAAACTAAATTGTGAAAGAGTATGCAGAGTTTTACGGATGAGAAGGAAAAAAAGAGGCGTTAGGTGCTAAAAAATAAACCTTAGATTCAAACGTTAGAACAGGCTTTCTAGAGCACGCCGTGTAATAAATACTTGCAACAAAAACGGCGTCCGTTACAACATGTCTAAAAATGTATAGCTAAAAGTCTCAACTCTAGGTACACAGCGCCCAGCTGAAAACACTTCATGTAAGTCAAGCTGCTTGAGATTCACAGAATTTACAGAAAATGTAAAGTTTTTGTGATTTATATCGTTATCGGGATGATAGATGTCTTATATCGGGATATGAGATTTTGGTCATATCGCACAGCCCTATTCCACACACTGCAGAAGTACAGTGACACGGTACACAACATAAGTTATTGGGGAAAAAAATACAGTCCCAATTCAAAGTTTAAGACCACTTAAAAGTTTAGGACCATACCTCCAAAAAAACTCTAGTTCAAGGAGACGAGGCCTTTGTTTTTGAAGCTCTTCAGTCTCAGATTCTATCTGATGGTTATGGGTCTGCAGTCGACACCAGTAACACCCTTAGTTTGGGTCAACGATCGTCTAGTGTCTTGACGGACGGCCAATTGGAACCATCAGTGCAGTGCTGGTTAAATTTTTTGGGGTCTTCCACTTGACCTTTTTTGTTCCATAACCATTAGAGGTGGGAATCACCATACATCCCACAATACGATATTATCACAATACTTAATGCACAATACGATATTATTGCAATTTTTTTTTTATATTTTGCAATATTCAGATTCTGTACATAAAGGTAAACTTTATCAATATTCATTTTATCTAATAACAAAGTCTCACACTCAGTCTTTCTCTCATTTCAGTCAGTTTTATTGTTTGTATTACAGTCTAGTCCAACTTAACTGAATGCAACCATCTGGTACAATTATAGCTATTCTGAACTATGCAATTTGTGAAAACTATGCAGCCCCTTCAGCAGCTGAAGAATTTGAAAGTAAATTAAAACAAAATATAATTTTACATTAAATAAAGAAGTTTTAAACTTAATTAAAATAAAACATGTCTTAAATTAAAATAAGTAAACTGTCATGTTTATTGCTGCCAAAAACAAGTTAAACACATTTGGACAGTGAAGGAATGTCAGGATTCTTGCTCAGAAAAAGGATCAACATGCTCTGAAGTCAGAAGAAAATGACACATTTTTGCACAGATTTGGCCTTTTAAAGGCATGTGGTCTTAAACTTTTGATCAGCTGTGAAACTGCTTGTTTCATTTTAAGTGTTGTTTTCAGTAAATTGCATGCTCAAAAAATGCTTTGTCTCAGTCCCACTTCTTCTTGTTGCATGTTGAAGCTCTACTTTGGAACCTTGTTAAGATCCAACCATGCAAAGAATTTTTTTTTTCTTGGTGCCCTTTTTCAAGTGGGTTTAAACTTTAGATCAGGACTATATGGGAACACACCTACAAAGCTCAGTATAGGCAACTACGCTCTTCTTTAAATGAAGTTAAATGCACAAATTTAGCTGAAGCTATGACTGCATTATGTGGCTTTGAATCCATTTCAGTGTGGTGGGTTTACATTTTTTAGTGGTTTAATATCATTTATCTGACTTTCTTCATATTTCAGTTCTTGGTTATTTCTGTTGACTCTTGCTTCCTTGTTTTATTTGCCCTGACTGTTGCAAAACTTTCCATCGTCGTTCATTTGTCATCTCACATTAATGCATTGTTGTCCTTTTTATTTCCATTTTTTTGAAATTAGTTTTCTTGTGGTCTTTTACCTCGCGGCTGTGACATTTTGCAGTTGCAGACAAAGAACAAAACCCGCCAATGGGCAAACTGTGTAATGGATCTTATTGGAACACACAAACCTGACAGTCAGAGAGTAGTTCCTTTTTAGATCTGAACCAACATGTTTCCTGTCTAATTGCTCGATGTTGTCAGTAATGTAGTAACAGCAGTTCTGAGCAGTCTCCCTTTTCAAATGACTTCTTGAAACAGATTCCCTTTGTGAGCTAAATGGAAATAAATGTCTTTGTATCAAGTCTGCTGTGTTGCAGTAAAATCTTGGAGTATTTTGTTAACAAGTAGATTATAATCACGTTTTTTGGAATATTTTAATTGCTGTATATATATGTTTTTTACTGTTGCCTTCAGCTGCTGTTTCACAATAATTTTTCAAATTTAGGATAAAATGTTCTTTCCTTTTTTCCTGCCTTCCTTCCCTCCTTCCATTCCTTTCTCCATCCTTCTGTCTTCCTCGTCCATCTTTGCCGCCACCTTCTCTTCCATTGTTCTTCTTCTCTCTTCTTCCTTCTTTTCATGAACACATTTCATGAAAAGTCATGATATATAAAATCATAAAATTTTATTTTTAATTCATTTTTTTTATGCAACGGTTTCAAATTGACAGCCATCAAATTCCAAAGTGGTCATTTTTTCCCAGTTTAAACCAGGTTTTCTTATGTAAATGAAATATGGGTAAATGAAACCTATAAATCACTGCATCGTGTTAATTTACACACTGTCACGGCTTTTTTTGCAGTAAGATACATGTGAGCATGAATAGCTTTATGTATCAACATTAGCTCAGTACAGCAAATTACATTAGGTGAAGAGCAAAGCTGAGTTTAGTGCAGATCAGGCATCTAATCAACACACAGCTTGCTGGTTAAGGTCTCAGTCAATATACATTGATCTGACAGAGTGGATTGGTGGATCTTTTCTAAATTACCACCACTGTTAATCATCAGATGTGTACACTCAGTGCCGTGCACGCCTGTGAGAAGCTAAACGAATATAAAACTGGGCACGGTGATGCATTGGTGTGAGTCTTAAAATGATCCTGAGTTGTCATCGTAATGTTTTCTGCTTGTTTCTTCTTCTCGTCTTTTTTCGGACTGTGATATGTGGGATCTGTGGGAGTGATCTCCTTCTCTTCCAGGCATCAGATCAACAAAACTCCTAAATCTGACTCTGGTAGAGCCTTGAGCCTGATTGGCTGCTGGGATTGTTGGCTGCGACGTTACTAACCCTCACTTCTGCTCTCTTCTAATCTCTTTTGCTGCCGACATGGAAAAACTTTAATCATTAGAAAATGATTGGCAGTAAATATCAGTTTTCATTGTATTTCAATCAAAGAACAAGTGTTGCTCTTTTTTTTTTTCTCTAACCTTTGTTTTTTTCGTGCCACTGACATTCAACAGTCATAAAGTAAGAAATTCATCATAGAAAAGCAAGAGGGACCAATTTCCCCTCCTACAATGGTCTCAGCAGAAAATGATATGATGTACCCTCAGCACCTGCTGGGTTTTGATTAAAGCCTACGACTGAAAGAAAGAATTCTGCTTCTGGTCCAAAATCAGCCCCCTTTCTTTTTCCTTCTGTAGATGAGAGGGAATCTCATCATAAGATCTGTCATGGCATGCCTGAGGTTGATTACTCAGCAGAGTACCACGCACACTTTATCATTAAAAGAAAACATAAAGCACTTTTATTTGGTAATAACCTAAATCATTATCAGATAAAGAAAATAGGATTACCTTATCTACTGTGTACGTATAGTAAATGATTAAAAACACCATGACATAGGCTCCCCTTATCCTTAAATTTGCACTAATCAACATTTCTTTTCCTATAATAGAAGATATTACTGCAGGTAATTTGATTGGCATTGCATAAAGTGATTAACCCACAGTACATTCTCACCTGATCCTGCAGGTTCCCTGAAAGAGTTGGTTTTCCAGCTGTTTGCTTGCCCTTCATTTTACTTTGTTTCACGCCCATTGCTTCTACTAAGCTTTGAACAAAGTGAGAATGATGGCAGACAAAGTTTGTAACTAGTTGGTGAGCATAATGGAGCGTTCAATGGCATACAAAGACATGTTTGGGTTTTTTTCCCAATTCTTTATTAGGAAAGAAAAGTATAGAGGTCATTGTTGAGGATCCTTTGAAAAATCTCAGTGCAGCTATTTCTAAGTACTTTATCCATTAGAACCAATAACACCTCCAAACATGTCAGTATTTCAACTTTGCACTTTTAACAATCACAGCTGCTACACTAGAGAAAACAGTGGCTGAAGACTGTAGCGCCACCAAACTCTCTGCAGCGATGTCATTGACCTTGAAATTATTGCTTTGAATCTAAGATCAGGTCTTTGTCTTTAACTGATAAATTGGCAAAAATGTACATGGAAGTCAAGCAGTTTAACCGCCAAATGACGTAGGCAGTTGTCAGCCTTGCTCTGACATAAGAACATGACCTGAACACAACTGTTAGCTACTAGCTGACTTGGGTCCCCTAGTACAACCGTCCCCAACATTTTTTGTGCCACGGACCAGTTTAATGTCAGACATTATTTTCACGGACCGGCCTTTAAGGTTTCACGGATAAATACTACAAAATAAAATGATACGACCAAGACAAAAACAATGGTGTTTTGTAAATATAATAATAAACGCAAATTCATGTGTAATTGTGTAACTTTATTATCAGCGTCCTCCTGAAATGCGCCAACAACACTGAGAGTAACATCCTCCCCTCTGCCCCTTAATGCTCTCTGATCGCTATGGTAACACGTAAATATTTCTTTCAAAATAAGAATCACAAGTACAACACGGGAAAAGACCCAGGGAAACCAAGTTAACGCTAAAAATCCTGAAAACCATAAATTTCACCCCGGAGCCTCAACTCTGGCAGCCCGGTACCAAACGACTGCCCGGGGGTTGGGGACCGCTGCCCTAGTGCAAAGAGATCTGCAAAGATTCTCTCAGATTGACTACAAGATGTTGGGAGTCTGCTTGTTTTTATACATTGGACGACACTTATTTGCAATCCTTTATCAGTCTGTCTGACATTACACCGCGACTGTTTGGTGACAGATTTCCGTCCACCTTGCAATTGAAAGTGGTTGTCGAATGTTGAGGGTGTTGCACCCTTAACTGTCGACCAGTTGGTAATCATGACTGCAAATGCAATAAAACAACCAAGCAGCCACCGACATTTTCTTTCTCTTTCTTTTTCCCTTCCCTGTCCTGTTTTACTCTACAATGATTGAACCATGAAACGGTGGTTGGCACTTCAGCAGCCTTATCTCTGGTTCGAATGAGTCGTTAATGTCGGATTTGTCAGCTCTAAAAGTTGTCAGTTATCACTTTAATGTTTTTTTCCTCTTAATGAAAAACTAAATTTAGAAAATAATAAAAGATTTTTTTTTTTTGTGCTGTGTTGTTAAAGATAAAAAAAGAAAAACCCAAAGGATTTTGATTTTGCAGCTCCATTCTTTCTCTTTGGCGTCTTATCTCTGGCATATTATTGTGCTCAGACATCGTCGTAGCACAGTTTCATTACACCAGGCACCATGTGAGTCCAGATGTATCCATCACTGTTAACTGTGTTCTGTGACAAGTGACGGTGCCGCTCAGCAGGACCACCGAGCCACACTGCAGTATTCACTGGAAGCCTGTCACTGACTTGAGATTGATAGTTGGATTACTCCCTTCACTGCCTGATGGGATCAATTAGACAACTGTCTGAAAAACAAACATAACATTTGATAACACTGAATTTTAATGAAGGGAGGAATGGTAGAACGAAAGTATTAAACTTGACACTGATTGTATTCTCAAATGTTTAGCGAACGGCTCTAATTGTTTCCAAACATGTAATTAGTTCTATATCCTCGGTAGGCAATTTGTTGCCAGCAATTTGAGATGGCATGACACGTCCTAAATGATAGTTATCGTGTTTTGGCAGGAAAATGAAAGTGCTGTGTAGAGGCAGGTGATAAATGGGCATGGGAAATACATTTACTCACCGAGTGAGACAATCAAGAGGCGTGAAACAACATTCAAAGAGGATAAGATGGGTGAGAGTTAATGGGAATGACAATGTCAGAGATGTGAGCTTGGTGCTTTGTAAAAGAATGAAGCAATTTATGACTTTCATCAGACCATATTAGTGAATACCTTGGACATTAGGTCGTCTCTGGCACACCTGATGGTTGACCTATGATAGATTGGACGTTAAAAGGCACCTTCACATTTGAATGAATACAATGGATAATTAGAACAGAGGTTTAAGAGAAATATGTATAGAAGAGGCCTTTTTTCAGTATGCATAATTATTATTATTTTCTCCACTTTTTAGTGTGAGATCAGTGTTGACTTTATATTTGCAAGGACATCTGAGAACATCAGGACCTGAAAAGGGAGCAATTAAATGCTAGTGCCTGGCAAACATTGGCCACTTTGATCAGAGTACTTTACTGACACTGCAATATCGGTTGAGAACTTTAAATTTGGGGAAATAGTCCCTCTCTTTTGGGGGTTACAGTTATTATAGTCATCATACACATTCCTTTTTCCTCGCACCCTTAAAGGCAAGAAAACGAAACCTTTTCGGTGGAACTCTGGTTA
Organism: Neolamprologus brichardi; assembly: GCF_056152115.1. Classification (NCBI taxonomy): domain Eukaryota; kingdom Metazoa; phylum Chordata; class Actinopteri; order Cichliformes; family Cichlidae; genus Neolamprologus; species Neolamprologus brichardi. The sequence continues at coordinate 30,552,120 of NC_142113.1, read as the reverse complement.
CTGTCAATCATTTAAATGCATGAACTGTTCCTCTGCCTTAGTAAATGCTTTGAGTCATTGGTGTCAATAAGTCCTAGAATTTCATAATGGCATTTCCATTTGAGTGGATAGTTTGAATCAACCAATTTTGTGTCTTTTTATTTCCTGATTTAATACCTGCCGTCTTTTTAGATAGATGGTATACTCTTAGTTTTATAGAACATTACTGGGAGAATCACTGCAGCTTTTTTAAGTCGCTGGAAGTCGAGCATATTATCTGACAGGATTCATCACAGGAACATAGATTAAAAAATGCAGTGAAATTATTTCATTCCTGTATATTTGATTAGATTTTTATTGAACCCTGACAGTTTGTGCTGCTGATGGGAACCTTTGAACACTCCCCAGACAACAAAGAGCCAGAAATGTGTAGTGTGAAGCAGGGCTGCGGATAAACCACTTAGTTACTTTGGGGTACTTGGTTATTCTAAGCACTGAATGAGTACTTGATTATACAATGTCAGTTTTACCAATGAGAACCTACTTGTGCTTATAAGAGACTATAGCATGAAGTATGTGCTGTTCTACTGGGTCAAGTGTTGCAGGGATCTTTCAATAGGTTGGTTGTGCTGCATGTAAATATTGTCTTAGGAGGGTTAGAGAAAGAGAAATTTCCAAAATGTCCAACTATAATCTGTTTTCCTCTTTATTGAGCAGGCTAGAAAGTCCACCTTCAGTATTGGTTTTGGTGTTCTTGCTATTGTTTTGTGAACTGGATGAAACACACATCTAAAGCATATCATTAAACACATCTTACTGTTTGGCTACCATCTTCTTCTTACTGTGAGGAGTCTCCACATCATGTGGCTCCCTCACCCTATTCCTAACATCCACCTTTGTTACACCAGCCCTCTGTATGGCCCCTTACCGACACTCAAGAGTCTTCGGTGGTTTCTTTTTCTCTTACCTGGTGTTTCAAGTGTCCTTTCCAGTCTATCCACTGTCTGCACATGTCCAGACCATGTTAGCTTTGCCTCTCTTACTTTTTCTCATAACTCCATAACCTGAGCTGTCACTCATCTCCCACTCCTCTACTTTTACTACCTCTACTCCTTATTGCACCGTTACATCTGTCCTCCTGTAATCAACACGCATTCTGTGTTGCTTTAAGTTTTATTCCTCTTCTCTCCGGTGCATACCTCCACCTCTGCAGGTTCTCGTCCAACTGTTCCCAGCTCTCACTACAGATCAAAATGTCTTCTGCAAACATCACAGTCCATCGAGACTCCTCCCTGACCTCGTCTGTCAACCTGTCCATCACACTGCAAACAAAAAGGGGCTCGGAGCCCAACTCTGCTGGAGTCCCACCCCCCAGCTCGATTCAATCTGTCACTCCTAACGCATACCTCACCGCTGCCTCACTGTCCTCATACATGTCCCGTATCACCGTCACACACTTCTCTAGATCCACAGAGACTCAGCAGTAGCGCCTTCTGACCTGCTCTGCATCACATCAGCACTCTCAAAGCAAACATCACATCTGTAGTGCTCTTTCTCAGCATGAAGCCACACTGCTGCTCACCTCTCTCCTTAACCTAGCTTCAAAAGCTCCAGAGCTGCTTTGCATGTTGAACTGCTCTCTCTGCAGAGCATAATTGCCACCAAATCACTGCACAGTTGAGAGCAACATTGGGCCGACACAGCTACTCTATATATCATTAATAAAGGTTGACGAGTCCTGCAAAAGTCTTGGAGCTTTCTTTTTACAGTTACTACGATGTGGTGCATCTCATGCCTGGGTTCTACTACATTGATGAGAGCACAAAAACTCATATTATCTCCAACTGACAACAGCTGGTCAGTGTATTGGGGAAGAGTTTGTTATTTTCACAGGCTGGGAGTCGTCTCTGGACGTTTTCTTTGGCTTCTTCAGTGCTTGCTGAAAAGCTGCCTGTTGTCGTTTCCTACTGTATGCTTTAGTAACTCCTTAAACTCTGCGTTTGTTGAAACTGGCTTTTCAGATGTGTTTTTCATTCCTGTTTTTTGACATTTTAACACAGAATAGCAGAGCACAGGATTTGCTTTATATTTAGTCATTGGTAGTTTTACAAATATGCAGGTGAGTAAATGAGAATGGCACAGTTTCCACATTCTGATATTTTGTGATAAAGATAATTGGCTCGAAGAAACTAGGAAATGATTGCTCCAATTACTGACCAAAATAATGAGCCAATTGATGTACAAATATAGGTATCGACATAACCCTGCTGACTATTATTGGCACTAGGGCTGCCACGATTAGTCGACTAGTCACGATTACGTCGACTATCAAAATCGTCGACGACTAATTTAATAGTCGACCCGTCGTTTGAAACTTTGTAAGATCCTGAAAGACGCAGGAATAAGTAGTAGGATTTAAGAGTGTAATAACGGACTGAAACAGAAGATGGCAGCACTGCATGTACAAGGATGCCAGCTGCCGTTAAACCCCGAAGAAGAAGAAGAAGCTGTGTCCCAGAATTCATAGCGCAGCCCAGCTCAGTTTCCAACAATGGCGGCAGCTAGTTAGTTTTAATATTACTCTTATTATTCTTTCTGGGTCACAAAATAAACGTTTAACATATTTTCAGAATGTAGCTGTGTAAACCTCAAATATCTGCTCAGTTTATCAAGACACCACATATTTTCAAAAGCGCTCCGACGTTTTCGGAGACGTCTGTTACCCGCTAGCTCGATAGCTAGCCGGGGGCTAGGCTCACTAGAGCTGTGAGAACACCGGCAAATCGTTTTCAAACCCACCGCCGTCTTTCGCTACTCAGGTCATTGTTTGGCTTTTTTCAGTGTTTTATTTGTTCCTGAGTAAATTGTTTTGGCTGAGATTAAAGTTATAGTTTTTACACAGCTGAATAAACGTCAAGCAGACAACTGATTATCAGGAGTGTGAGATGCTTAATTTACTCCGGTGTCCCGTTATATTTTAGATAGCAAGGAGTTTATTAAACTTCACCGAAACAATCTGCAAACTTCATTAAAATTTAATAAACTATCATCTTCTCTTTATTTTTAGTTAGCACATACCTTAAACACTTAAAGCTGTAAGCTAATGATAGTTATATAAGAGCAGATGCTGCTGGTGCAATAAGCTGTACGTTTTACGTCCAGTGGATGATGATCTGATTAGTCGACTAATCGCAAAAATAATCGGTGACTAGTCGACTATCAAAATAATCGTTTGTGGCAGCCCTAATTGGCACACTGACATTAGTGAATGCAATACAATAGCCAGTATTCATCATTTATTTCATTTGTGATACCTGAAGAACTTTAAAAGTAGCCTGTTATTTCTGTAAATACTTCCTTGTTACCTTTCAACAAATAGGGGAAGAATAGAAACAAAAATCAAAACAAAGACCAGGATGTGAGGGGAAAAAAAAAAAGATTGATTGGACAGGAGGTTATTCGTTCTGTATCAGTATTAGCGGGCTAGCGCTGAGAGCTTCTGTGACAAAATTGAGTAGCCTGTTAGCCCTCAACTTAGTAAAGGACAAAGAAAACAGATGGCAAAAAGAGAAGGATTTAGAAGGACAGAAATAACACAATAGGGCAGGAATCCATTGTACACAAACAGTGTAATGTCAGGAGACACGGATATTCTGTGGACAAAGATGCCTGCGGTCTCAGTGAAACCAGTTAGACCTGCCAACCTGCCCAGCTACAGTAAATGATGAGCTTCAGCTTGGTGAGAGGAGAGAGGGATGAAGGAGGAGGGGTGGCGGTGCGGGGAGGTCAGCTCACTCTTCATTAGGCTGTAATTGAATTTCCACAGCCCGTGCAGGGAGGATGTTCGGCTCTCGCTCTCCCTGCAGGGGACTGTTGGCTTGCTCCAGCTTCCCAACCTCCCCAGTACTTTCAAGGTTAGCTCAGCTAATGGGCTAGTTTCTCCATGGATTTTTCTGCTCGCCATCTGTCATCTGCATGTCTGACCATGTAGGCGAGCAGGTACACACTCCATTATGTGATGCTGTGGTTACAGAGTTACTAGAGAAAGAATCCAGTAGGGGTGGGCAAAATAGCCCTAAAATTAATATCACAGAATTTTGAGAATTTACACTAACAAAATTTCTGAAATGACATAAAAAGCTGAACAGCGTTTTATTGATGCTCACAGCATGCAGACAGCAACGTAAGTAGATGCATTAAGTAAAGGCATTTTCCATTTTTTTCCAGTGAGCTACTGTCACTGATCACATTCTTCCGAATTTGAAATGAGAATCTATTGAAACAAGATGCACCAGCAGCATTATAATGTAATCATGCGCCATTAGCGTGCTGCTTGCTGTAACCCTAATTTCCTTCGGGATTAATAAAGTATTCTGATTAATGGTGAAGCAGCAGAAATCAAATGTAAGCACAAACTGTAAAATAACTGCTTAACACAAGTTTATCCATAACTGTCACATAATAAAACAGAAACATTTTTTATTCAATTCAATTCAATTTTATTTATATAGCACCAAATCACAACAAAAGTCGCCTCAAGGCGCTTCATAGATACAGAGAAAAACCCAACAATCATATGACCCCCTATGAGCAGCACTTTGGCGACAGTGGGAAGGAAAAACTCCCTTTTAACAGGAAGAAACCTCCAGCAGAACCAGGCTCAGGGAGGGGCGGGGCCATCTGCTGCAACCGGTTGGGGTGAGAAGCTGGGATGTTGCATCTTGGTTTGAGCTTTTTAACCATTTGCTTTAACGCCCTCCTTTACGTCAGTCATTTCCATCCACCTCTCATGTCATATGGAGCGCATCTACTGAGTGCTCCAACGACTGATGGAGTCATTTTAGATTTGGGTTGCAAAAGTTCCTCAAGTAGTCAAAAAGTTTGTTTCCACTTTTAGAGGATCACAAGTACTGTTTTGTTGGAGGTTGTTAAAGTAACTCGCTCTCCTGGCACTAAATCGCTATCGGTCTGTGGCTCTGATATGCCCGGCCTGGTCTTATTGTTGTGCGCACCAGGAAAGGCATGGTGTTGCTATAGCAATATTATTGCAATTACGATGACATTTTTATATTATGTGAAAGTTCATTGTGAAATAATCATAGAAGATATGATATGGAGCAGCTTTAGGAGTGCAGAAGGCCACCTCTGTCCTGTCAGAGGACTCAGCAGTGTCTTATTGTTAAAGCTGTTCACAGACTCCAAAAATGAGTCTGTAGGTGGCCTGCGTCTAAATCCTCAAGTGACTTTGAACAGTTATAAAAGAGACTTGGTGTAAATTTTGTATTCATTGATAATGTGCAAAATAGAGCTTCATAAACCTCTATGATCTTTGTCTTTGTTTTTCACTTGAATTTTAATTATAAATCACGTAAATCCCATGTAAGAACACACATTTGATGGTAGATTAAATGCACAATGTTTGTTTTGTTTTAATAAATTAGTGATAGTTGTTGACCAAAACTGTCTTTATTACAGCTTTTCTCATCATCTAGCAGACCAGCTGTATTCTTAATCAGTAGAAACTCCAGGCAATTCATATTCCCATAAAGTAATGCTGTCAAAGCCACTGGCATGTCTACAAGATGTCCTTTGCCGTACCCAGTTATGGCATTATTAAGATGCGACTGCCACTCACAGCTCATCTTTTTTTCCCCCGATGCAGATAATTGCTGGTAAGGAGTTTATTTCAGCCTAGGCTACAAATCTTTTCTTAACCACAGCCAAGTAGTTCACGGTTCCTAAACTTGGAGAAAAACAACTTAAATAAATAAACAGTGAATGAAAAAGTGCTAAATAATGTTTTAAAACATGAAGGTCCAGTGGGACACAGGCAAACGTCTCCTGGCTGCTAACCCTACAGAACTGGAAGCTATGCCACCAGTCTCTTTCAGTCTCCTGACTCTTTACGATGGGCACGTTACCTCTCTGTGGTCACTATTGTTTCAGCCAGTGCAAAGAAGAGCTGCAGGCAGCAGCCTCAAGGAATGGAGACTATAGTTTAAAATCCATATGAATGGTGTACAGCATGTGCTTCTGAGAAGGTGACCCCAGTCGTTCTCAGTGTTCTTGTCTGCATTGCTCACCTGTCATGTCATGTTTAATTTGGGGGAGCTAATGTTGCTTCTCTAATAAAGCTGTTTTGAGGGCCAGGGGGTAAAAGGCGGTGCTTTGTGTATTTCTTTTTTTTTTTACACGAGAGGCTGTGCGCAGTAGTGGAGCATGATATCATGTTTTATCAAGTGTTTGCCTTTTTAATTGGCGTATGCTTTAGAGATGAGAGCTGTTCTCTGGGGAGGCAGACTTCATTAGCACCTGTAAGCATCCAGATATGTTGGAGAAAAGTGAAAAATTGAGCGAGAGAGCGAGCGGCACATAAAGATCTTTGTCTTCCAAAGATTCTTGCCACAAAAGATTTCGATTCAAAACGTGTCCAGTCTTCTGTACCCAGCTGTGACTTACAGGATGGACACCACTGCACAAAAGTGAAATATTTTGCATGTTTCTTTCTTCTTTTTTTTGGGGGGGGGGGGGGGTCGTTTCCTCCAGTTATGTCTTATTAAAATTTTAATTGAGAATAGCACTGCTGTGCAAGGGATCATTTGCATGTATATTAGTGCAAATGCCTGGCACTCTGCCAGTTTAAAGGAGACAATCTTAATATCAAAATAATTATCCATATAGGTTAACAGTTGAGCACAAAACAGAAGAGGAGGGGAGGAACAGGGGAGAGAAATGTGCAATGATATGAAAAATGGTCAATAATACAGGGGATAGTTTGGAGAGCTGTTACTGTGCTTTAATGGCCTTCTCTGGAGAACAGAGCACATTTGTCTGCTGTGCAATTTGGAGAAGGAAGAAACTCCAAAGTAAGCACCTGGAACAATTAGTGGCTGTACGCTCGCTGAATGTTCAGCTTTTCACCAAATCTGAGACGTGTTTTATTACCTCCCATGTAGGGATGGGTATTGATAAGATTTTCACGATTCCGATTCCATTTTCGATTCTGTTTAACGATTCGATTCTTTATCGATTCTTTTAAAAAAGGAGAACACTAAGGTTGATTAGCTTAGAACTTTGTTTTATATCTTCTCTTTGAACGAGATAGAAATTTAGGAGTAACATGGCCTTACAAACCCAACAGTGAGATCTTAAGAGATCCACAGCCTACGGCTCTTCAATGGGGTGTCACAGGGTCCCCAGGAAAAAAATTGTAAATGTAAAATAACAAAATAAATATTCTTCTGTAGCAATAACAAAGTATAACTAATTATTCTGTAGCAATTACACAAGAATATCCAGTAATGTCCCTGCCTACAATTAAACACATTCACTTACCGAAAATCATCTGCTGTGGCAAATGGGTGCAAGGCTTTTACCACAAACTGAGTCGCTGCTCGGTGACATTCGTCTATCCCGGCCTGAAAGGAGACGCTACCGGTAGACTGCAGCGAGAACTGCCAGCATCTGAGCCAGACTCTGTCTGTCTCATCATGGTCACCTAAATGCACAGTAACGGCAGGTTTGTAATAAGGCAGATCGCGCTAACATAATATGCACTGTTAGTTGATTATTTACCTGCCGCATTAACGGGAGAGGACGTGCAAACGTTACCGCTGCTGCTGGGCTGAGATTCACGAGTCTGGAGCGGAATTAAAAACACGACATTCATTTAAGGTCATCATGTGTTTTGTGAGCAAATGCTTTTGCATATTCGTAGTGTTTCCTCCCTTAAATGAAATATCTACTTTGCAAGTATTGCAAGTTGCCCTGTTGTCATCCATTCTCGTAAAGTATAACCAAACTTTTGAGCCTTTGAGCCGCCGTGTTTCCTGCCAGGTAAATGACGCTCCGCAACGTGGTGACGTCATTCGGGGCGACTGGAATCGATAAGGGAATCGTTTGCAAAAATGGCAAACAATTCCAACAGTGGGAACGGTTTCTCAACAAGAACCGGTTTTCGATACCCATCCCTACTCCCATGCATATTGGTGTAACACTTGCTGCAGTCTGAGACTGTCATGATAAATAGAACTTACCTTTAATGCACACCAAGTCACGTGATCCCTCCTTGCTACAGCAAATGTTCCCTCTGTTTTCTTCATGGCAGAGCTATTGTTTACTGTCCGCTTTATGTTACTAACCTGACTGCAAACTTAGGGAAGTGACTAACAGAATAAGATGAGCAGTAGAACTGCTTCCCTCTGAAGCAGGGGTGTCCAACTCCAGGCCCCAAGGGCTGATGTCTTGCAGGTTTTAGATATCACAGATATAACAGGCCTCTGGAGAACTTCAAGACATGTTGAGGAGGTCATTTAGCCATTTAAATCAGCTGTGGATCAAGGACACATCGAAAACCTGCAGGACACCGGCCCTTGAGGCCTGGAGTTGGACACTCCTGCTGTAAAGGGTATATGGTTTCAGCGAGGGTGAGGAACTTGGATATTTGTGAGGGACTCAGATTTGAGCTGGTCCTTCCACATTGGAAGAATCCCGTTAAGTTTGCTTCTGATCTCCTGGACACCTCCTAGGTTTGGTGTTTTCGGCATGTTCGCCTGGTTGGAGGCGGGGAGGGGGGAGTTCAATCCTTTTATAACAGGAAGCAACTACTAGGTGGGAATTAAAGAAGAGACAAGAGAAACAAGATTATAACTATAAATATTTTTTTTGGCAGATCAAGAACTAGACAGTCAAATTATGTGACAACAGGGGGCAGCTGACGTATCTTTAATCCCACACAACACTTCTTCAAAACAGACAATTAAGGAAGGCTTAAAATCACAAACCAAACCAATGAGTATCTAAAACCTCTCCGTTGACACTCAAAAGAGAAGTGTTTGTGTTCTAGTTTGCATCATGTACATCTGTTGGACTGAAGGTGTTTAAGCACACACGGTAAGTGTTATTGAAAAATGACATCCAGCGTGCCATCACGCTTTGCCATTTCTTTCCTTTTTTCCTAAACGGTACGTAGAAGAATACAAAGTGAGCAGTTTGATGGCTGTTGTTGCTTAACAAATAATAAAGCAAATCATACAAAGACTAAAGAACTGAAGCATAGTTTTGAGAATTGATAGCATGAAAAATATTGCCTATGCCAAAGGAAAAAAGCATTTGTTTCCCTTCTGAATTCTTCTTCGCTGGGCCTGAAACAAAGGTTGGGTTATGAAAAAGCTAAATGTAGTCGAGCCGTCATGTTCAGACTGTTTCTGCTGCTTGACTTTTTCTGCACTACTGAGTTTAATTGCTTAAAAAAATCACATTGGGAACCAAAAGCTTATATTTTCAATAAAAATGTTTTGCTATTCCGTTGTCAACAGAACCTGGATGATGGTATCTGTGACAAAACTTAAATTCTCAGGTCCAAGCCGGCAGTCTGTTCAGACCGTGGAAATGACTCTCAAGGACTAACAATCCCCACAGGGATATTTTTATAGCAGTCGACAGCAGCAGTACGGGGCTGCTTGACAGGATGAGGTTTGGAGATTTAGAGTGAGCACAGCATCAGTGCTGCCACGTTAGCAGTGACTCTGTCTTTGTAGCTGTTGCTGCCACTGCCTTCCTCTCTCATATCAAATGCTCCCACTTCTGCCCAGTTTCATCTTTTTTTATTGTTTACATTTGTGTTTGTTTTTTGCAGACTACTTCTACAGCTTTAAGCGCAATGTGTAAGCATTTAGAGAGTTGGTCTATTTCAGAGTAAACATGGAAAACAGTCAAACGCATCAATGTATGTATGTTTCTTTCTCACTGGTCCAATCTTCCCAGAAAGCTCTTCACACCCTAATAATATGAGCTTGGTTTGAATTATACAACGTTTGATTTTTGCTTGTAGCTAGTTGGAGAAATTGATAAATTCAGCGAATCAATATGTGAAGCATTTGCGATTCCTTCTGGGCCAACATGGAAACTATTTTTTAACCAGTTTTGCCCTTTGGCTCCTTTCTGCTGTTTCTGTGGATAGAAAAGCAAAACATGGTCTGAATCAGGGCAGACTGACCTGATCAGAAGAGCATGCTCTCTGCTAATGCCTCGCTTTTAATGGATTCCCTCTTAGACGCACTGACTGAATTTTTTGCAGGCTTGGTCAATTTCACTCGTAGACCAGAAGAAATGGAATGCAAGAACAAATTTTCTTTAATAAAAAAAAAAAAGAATACAGAGACAGGAAATTGTCCTTGAAACATTACCACCTATTACCTAGAAAACAACAGGAAAGCACGGATGAACTTTTAGCCTTTAGTCTCTTTAAATCCAGATTCTGAGCTTGCTTGTTGGTTGGATGAAGAAATATGTTTGACTGTGAAGGATATTATTTAGAGTGGGTCTGAAATAACTACACTCTAAATGCGGTCCACCGATATAAAATCCAAATAAAAGAGAAAACCAACCATTAGCTGTAATAAAGCCAAAGTGGTATCAACCATTAGTGAAGTCCCTTCTTCAGGCTTCAAGGTGAACATCTGGGCTATCTTGGTGTTTTAAAAACGAATTAGAGCAATGGGTGGAACTGAGTCACAGAGGGCAATACGACAAAGTATTTTCTAGGAGGTTACTGATTAAGTGGCAATAAGGTCATTTTCTGTACTAAACGAAGTCTCCAAGTGTAATTACCTCATGCCGGGCTTGGATCTAGTATCCTTCTTTTAAGGCAACATTTTCCATGTACATGGGCATGCATGTATAAACCACATCTTACTTCTAGTGTCCTATTTAAGGGAAATGGAAGAAACATGGAAAAACCAAAGAATTGAAATATGCAGGAGAACTGAGGCAGCCCCATAGAGGCGGTAGTGTTTGCTGTGAAGCAGGAGCTTGTGTGCCTGTGCTCTAAATGTTTGACAGCGCTTGAAGGCAGAAACATGAAATTGTCCGTCCTCTCCTTGCTTATCAAAATATTGCTTTCATCATTTTATGATGTGACAGCAAAGTGCACATCTGTAATACATCTCTTATCGTTGGCTCAGTAGATATTTAAGCAGTGTATATTTTGTGTGACTGGGGAAGATGAGGGGGAGTGTTCTTGAAAAAGAAGGGGAAAAAAATCCCTCAGACTGGCTTATGTCATCACGGACTTTCCGTCAGCATCCTTCTTTTTTTTTTTTTTTTGCAACAGTCATAAAAAAAGAAGCTGCTTCAGATGTTTTCAGCTTTGGCTCAAAGAGAGGATGTGTGATAGAGTTCACAGAAGCAGCCGAATATTTTGGAGGAATAAATTAGCAGCTTGGTTCTTTGGTGCTCTGCCAAGACTTCTGGGAAGTAATCCAGCACCTTGGAAAGATGAGATTTGGATGACACATTGGATTCACTCTAATTTGAGGTTAATTGAATTGAAAATCCCCCCAGCTTCTACCAACACAACATATACAGGAAGGGATGATGAACTGTGTTATGGATGTGTTGGTTATTTTATACAGCTGGCGTTTCTGAACCCCTCAAAATATTCAACAAATCTGGGTTATTGATCAGGATTACAGATGCTTCAGCTTTTTAGTCTTTGTTTTTTCTTCTTACTCTAAGGGGGTCTCTTAAAACTTTTTTTAAACAGGTTGCCGAATAGCTACAAGTAATGTAGAAAAGGTTTCCAAATAAGAGTCAAAATGAATGAATTCATATATGTAACAGATGAGAAAAAAATTTGTCACATTTTTAACTTTTTTTTAGAATTTTGGTAAAAGAGCAATGTTAATTGTTAGCTAGAGCAGCGGTCCCCAACCCCCGGGCCTCGGACCGGTACCGGTCCTTGAGTCGTTTGGTACCGGGCTGGTTTTCAGGGTTTTTATCGGTTTTCTGCGTTATTTTGTTATCGTTTTTATCATTAACTCGGTTTTCCTGGGTCTTTTCACGTGTGTTATGAATAAATCTTCTTTTTTTCGGTACCGGTACTAGTTTTATTTTGTTGTATTTATCCACGACACCTTAAAGGCCGGTTTGTGAAAATATTGTCGGGCATAAACCGGTCCGTGGCGCTAAAAAGGTTGGGGACCGCTGAGCTAGAGGATCAATAATCAACCAGATTGGTAGCTAATTTAGTCCATCAATGGGTAAAATAGCTAAAATTATAAAACAAGAAGACTGAAATTTATAGTAAAAAATATGGTTAACATAGGACATTCCTAGCTAGTATAATGTCCAAAGTTGAATTGGCTACCATCATCATCATAATCATCTTAGCTAATAGTTAATTATGGCTAGCAGTTTGTTCTTTTTTTCTTTTTACCTAACAAGATGGATAAATATGTTTTAGCAAAATCAATAAATAAAATGGATAGCTTAAATTGTTATAGTTATATTTTAAAGTATGGCCAGCAGTTGATGGCTAGCTGCACTTGGGTTACTTTTTTTTTTTTTTTTAAACATTGACATTTTAGGCTAACAGTTGAAATAGCTAGCTAACAACCTAGATTAACTCTCAAGCGTTTTAGCTTAACATAATGTAGAAAAGCTTGCAGTTGGTCAGTAAACATAATGAAAAACTAGCAAATGGGATGGTAGCTATTTAAAGAAGATAAAATACTAAGGCAACAATTAAACACCATCAGACAGAAACCATACCTGTTAAACGGTAACCTGAAAGCAATGCATCAGTAAATGATGAGCTGTAAACGTCGACATACGGTTTAAACTGAATTTAAATTAACACATTTGCCACGTCATATCCACATCAGCAAATGTTTAAGGATTTTTATCCATTAAAATGGGTAAATATGCCATTGAAGGCAGGATATTTACCTTTCATCTTTGATCCTCATGCATAATTTTCATGACAAAACTGCTCCATTTGACTTTTGTGATTTCCCCCAACCCCAGGTTTCTCATGGTTATAATACAGGGGATTTTTCATCTTTATATTAAACAAAAGATATTGCACCATAAGATCCTGTACACTTTTTAAATGTTGAAAGGTAGTTTGTTCCAATCTTTGCAAATTTGCAAAACATTTTTGTTAAGCAAAATGAGGTGCGTTGAAGAAAATGGAATCGCTAAAAAGATTTTTAACTATATTTTTGTGGTGTGATTAAATATTTTTATAGTTGATATTGTGATTTTAGTGAGGTTTTTTCCTTGTTTAGCATGGTTTCTTTGCTATAATGTGTTTGGAAGGTGGTCTTCAGGATTACTTTCGAGGTGCTACTAAAACTGGTATCTATTGCATGTACAGTATCTTGGTCAAATTCTTATTAATCTTTTCTGTGATATTTATTGGAGTGAGTTCAAATCAATCAGATCAATGTGATTTGGTGGTTCTGGGCCTGAAAGATCTTGGGAACCACTGTACCAGTTAAAGACTTGCTCTGGTGCCCACATTTCACCCTGACCTCTTCTTTTTTCTTAGTTTTATTGTTTGTGGTTTAATTCTAATAAATGACTTAGAGGAAGATGCATTCCTGGAACAGACAGAGATTGAGGGCAGCGATTGTTTGTTAGTTCGGTAAATGGGGTCTACAGAACTGACCCCGGCATCGACGATGTCTGAGCCCTCTTCATGTCCTGGATTTCACATTCTAATAATGACTAATGTGTTTGCCGACGTCAGCCTGCTCTCATTAGAGTGATTTATAGCCCCGGCAGTTTTCAGTAAACCAGAGGAGCCGTATTCCAATTTATTCAGGTCAAATTAACCATTCATAATTAGACACCATAACCTTTCCCGCTTTCCTTTCCTAGTCTGAATGCGCTTTACATGAAATGCAAATGTTCATTGTTTAATCTCCCTGCTTGTCATTAAGGAGGCCCCATGCAGGGCAAAAGTTTAGCCTGAATCAATCTCTTAATGCTTAATAGCTAATGGGCTGATTTATTGCCATGTAATGAAGGTGAAGGCCTTCTTTTCTCTAATGGTGGCATTGACCCTATGGAGCCCCTCAGCCATTATTCCAATGTCAAAACTGTGCAGCTTATATTATTGCTGCAATGACTCATTTTAATATAAAGTATATCACCTATAAACTTACTAATCTCCAATTACTCTACTTGGCTGTAGGAATTATTTGAAAAATTTTACAAGTACAGAATTGGCAAGTATTCTGAAATCTGTTACATTATATTGATTTTTTTTTATTATATAATGAGAACACACAGAAACACACACAGAGAAACATTTTGTATTAAGGTTGGGTGATTTTTTTTATTTTTATTTTTTCAAAAAAAGTTTCCAACCAGCCATAATCCGTCCAACCACCAGTAACTGGTGATACATTCATGGAGATGTATGTATCTCTGTGTCACAAGATTATGTTAAAGGCACATAAGTCATCAGGAGGGCGAACAACAGTGCTTATATTTTATCTCACTACATACATATTTATCAGCCACGACATTAAAACCTCTGACAGGTGAGGTGAATAACATTGATCATGCAAGAGCCTCCTGTGAGTCTTTGGGCTGCGACATGTCATGCATTTTGAGGTTACCTAGGCACGTACAACCTAGCTAAAGGCTATTGTACACTCCTCAGTGTCATTGGCTTCCCCCAGCAGGACATTATGTTCTGCCACAAAACAAACTGCCCAGGAACAGCTGAAGAAACATGACAATGAGCCCAAGGCACTGACCCAACCTCCAGCCTCCTGCCTCCCCAGATCCCAATCCAATCTAGAATTGGCAGCATTCGGTGGACTAAGCCTCCTCCATAGAGGCTGCAGCCCACAGCCCACATGTCCCACAGGAGCTACTGCCAGCATTTTGGTTACAAACACCACAGGATATCCCCAAAGGTCCTGTTGTAATGCCCCAGACAGGTCAGAGGCATTTTGGTGGCGTACAAGGAAACAACCCAATGTTAGGCAAGTGCTTTGAGAACTTTTCCAACTATCAGAACTTATACCAGTTTTAATTTGGTTGGGAAGTGGGGCACGTTGGGTTGTTGGTCCATCACAGGACCAACAGGGAGAGACAGAAAGACCAAAGTTGGATTTCATTATCAGTTTGCTAAATAAATTATTTCCTGGCTTTAAAGTATTTTTTTTAATATTTCAAATTGGATAGGGCTAATTAGAGCCAGACCACTTGAGGTGGGCTGCATCTCAATTGAGGCCTTCAGGATTACGTAGCAGAGACCTCTGTGACAGTTTGATAGACAGCACCTCTCACTCTGGTCTTGATTACTGCTGTTGTCTAATTCACTTTGCTTTGCTTTAATAATGTCCGATTGGGGTGTGTTTGGACCAGATCCTGTCTTTTTGGACTAGCTGGGAAATGATGGTGAATGTTGGTGTTGGGCTTCAAGTGATGAGCTGTCATCTTCTTAGCCTCAGTTTCATTAAAAAAGTTAAGGAAAGTTTAAAAAAAAAAGGATGAAGTGAAAGTTTGAGGATGGAGACAAATCGGAGGACCAGCTGGCTTCTGGTTTGTCGGTTTTGGCCAGTTCTCCCATTTTCAGTGCCTCTGATGTCTGTTGGGATTAGGAGTACCTTCTCCAAGAGGCAATGGCTGCCAAGCAGCATCAGAACAGAGACGAGCGGGATGAGGGATGAAGGTTGGGAAGTGAAGCAACAAAGGTAGAACAAAAAGTGAAAGAATTACAGCTGGAAAGAAACAACTGAGTGCAGAGATAAAGACACTGTCAGTCATTTGAGCAGGACTGCTGCCTTTCCTCCTTCTACCCTTCTGATATTCAAAATCCAATTAGTGGACGTGTTAGAGGGAGCTCCTTTGTGACAGTGGGTCATTTGTAAGGAGGAACACTGACAGAGGTAATATTTTAATGTAAAGCGTATCTTCCTTTATTATGTATATAATGTTCTCTTTTCGTAGTCCTGAGAAATGTTCGTGTTCACATTTTTGATGTTGATGCAGAGAAGAGGTGCAAAAAAGAGAAAAAATGGTACAATGAGACACATTTATTTGCCTGAGTCACACTGGATCTCATTCGTGTATTACTATGAATAATTTAGACTTCTTTAAATAGAGGGGATGTAGTGATGGGCTAATAATGCTTTGGACTGGTCCAGGTCAAACCACTGGGCTTGTGATACGCCTGCAGAAATTTTGCTTGAAGCCTTAATTGTGTCCTTTCTATGTTAGTTAGTTCTGTGTTAGCTTTTTGGGGAGCTGGAAGCTACCATGTTTGGACTAGAGGGTGAAGTACCAAAATGATGAGCTTGGATAGGTATTTGCACATGAAACTTGTATGAACAATTCACAGAAACACTTGTTTTCCTCTGTTAATTGGTGTTAAGAAACTATTAGTGCTAATAAAATGCTAGAATCTAACTTAACTGAATGGAAACACACACCATCTTTGCTGTGTTTGAGACTTCTGTGCAGGCTTCTTTTTTTTTTGCCCCAGAGATTGCAGCATGGATAATGTTCAATGAAAGCAGAGTTTGTTGGGTTTGCAAGGTCTTAACTTTATAATGTAATGTGTCCTAATATATTGTGAGTTAGCACTAAATAAATACATTTTTAATGTAGTTGGTCAGTACCTTTAGAATGGTGAATACACACTTTGATCATGACTTCTTTCTTTTTTTTACTTGATGTGACATTTGTTGCATTTTTGTTTTGTGGCGCTGTAGTTTGACCGTTTGGTGAGCTGGAACGTGATCCTCTGCAGAGTCACGGTAGACGTCAGATTTGGAGGCAATTAAATCATTTGTCTAACAGTAGACAGATGGATTAAAAGACACTGCTGAGTCATGTCTGTCAGTTGGAGACTATTTAAGAAGCACACTTTGTGTGGTTTGCTTTTCCAGTGCATCTGTTTTGCCTTTGCTCACAGTGGATAACATTATAACTGTGACCATTCATGTCCAGTTGGTTTGTAACATATAGCGTCTTATCAAGATGCTCCCCTTTTGAGGTGGTGTTAAGTGCAAATGATTTTTTTTGGTGGTTACTGAATATTTAAACAAAGTGAAAAGCACAGGATGGATGGATGGATTGAGATGAAGTACATTCAGTTTTATACTACAACACTGGACTTTCTGGGTTTTTCTCTGCAATGGTCGACAGCTTTAGAAACATTAACACTAGACAGATGGCCATTGAAACGCGGCTTTAAGTGTGACTTATTTTTATATTTATTGACCTGTCACAGCTGACTGGGCGTTTGAGCAGAAAGACTTAAAGGCTCCATTTAGAGCAGGATTGATTTCTGTCAAAGGCGAGCTGTGATGAAAGATTGGAGAAAATGTGCATGTATAAGCCCCGTCTCTGATTGATTGATTGATGCTTTCAAGTTGCCCTGTCTTTATATGTCGCCATATATATAGATACCCCCCCCGACACACACACCATCCACCCTGTTCCAGTGTATTTGCCATTTTAGGCGATGGAACTGACCATTTGACTGACACCTCACTCTGAGTTGAGATTTACTGTCACTGCTGCTAGAGAAACACGGGAAAATGGCACAGCTGCCATGCATAGGACCAGTGGCTCTGACATGAACTTTAATAAAACTCTTTGATCGCGTAATTTACTCAGTGAAGGGATTGTTGTAGGGAAAAAGGTGCATAATGGGACATTATGAGTTTTGGGTAGAATGAACATCATCACAATTTTGGCAGTAGCACTGTTTTTCTTTTTTCTTTTGTTTTTTTTGTTTTTGTTTTTTTTAATTTCTTGCCAAAAGGCTTTATGACCGCACATTAGAGGGGCTTATTTAATTCCTTTTTCTTTCCTCGCAGTTGGTTTCTTCCTCTTGAGGGTAACATTCTGTCTAATGACTGCAGATATAAAAAAAGGGGGAAAAAAAGTCAGTGAGTGTAGAAAAGTAAGTAATATAAAGTTTTTCTCTGTATGGGTGAAAGTACGTTATGATGTAGAGGCCTTAAGGGGGACATTTCGGTGTGGAGCATGTGGCAGAAGCAGATGTCGTGTTTGATGGTGACAGCTAATGGGTTAGTTTTTGTTTCATGTTTTTTGAAGAGCGTTTTTGTTGTGAGGGTTTCCTATTTGTGGACGGTTTTCTGAAGCAGTTCATGCCAGTAGATCCATATTTACCTGCACGCATTAACAAGGTATGATATTGATCCTCTCTATACCATTATGGCATTTTTTTTCCCCCCTCTTTAAATTATGCTCTCTCTCATGTTGTCTCTTCAGAACACCTTAAGGTGGCGCTAGAGGAGTACATGGTACGGCTGCCAAAGGTTCGCATCCTGAGGACCAAGAAGAGGGAGGGTCTGATCCGGACTCGCCTGCTTGGAGCAGCTGCTGCTAAAGGAGAAGTCCTCACCTTCCTGGACTCGCACTGTGAAGCCAATGTGAACTGGCTGCCTCCACTGCTGGGTGAGGACTTCATTACTGAGCCATCACCCTTAACATAAGCCCGATCCTCAACCGGCCTGCACTGTGTGCCCAGGTCATAACCTTGATGGCTGCTATTTACGTGTGACGTTAAACTCATTTTGGGGAAAAATAAAAGTGTCCAAAAATCTATTAAATACGTTTTAAAAAATAAATAAATAGAATAAAATATACCAAAAAGTGGGACATTTGCTGGGCCAAAAAATTAGACAACAGCTCTCACTCTGCATTGCCTCATTTCAACAACCATCATGTTTGTTTTGTTTCAAGCACAACTGCTCTTCATCAGATAATGAATGTTGTTGGTCATGTGAGCTCATCACGTGAAGATGTCCATTCAGAGCCCATATATTACATAGTTGCTAGACAAATAACATCTCAAAGTCATGTGTGGGTGGTGCATTACACACTGTTAACTGAAATATTATTGAATCTCTGAATAAGTAAATAAATAAATTCATCCAAAAAAGAAAAATGTAACACTTAGGGGAAAAGCACCAAAAAAATAAATGAAAAATGAAAGTGAGGAACCTCCAATACAGGCTGTATACAGACAGCCAGAAGCTGAAGCAGCCAGAAGGGATCATAAAAACAACTAAAATAACATTAATTTATTGATTGAGACCTTTAGGAGCCGAAGTGTAAATCCAAAAGAGTTCTTATTGATAGAGTAAAGTGTTCTCTCCTTGGGAGATGTACATGCTCAGTGCCAACATAGCTCAAGCAAGCCACAGTGTGATTCATACGCTTGGTGATTAGCAGCTGAACTTTCCTGATCATGCTTTCTGGTAGCACTCGATGTTAATGCCAGCCCACACAGACATTTAAGCATACATATCACATTTTGAAATCCAGGATATGAGTTAGAATGAGTATTTTTACTCATTATATGGGCTTGGACTGCATATGGTTTGCATGTAATGTGATCATGTGACCAGCAGCATTTGATCTAAGGTGCCTCTACTCTGTGTATTGCTGTCTGAAGGGCAGGTGTGTTTGTTACAACTACCTGAGGTGTGTGAGCTAAAATGGTAAATGTGCTTATCAGAAAAGTGTTTGATATCATTCAAACGAGAAGTAGGGTCATTTTGTGACTCCTGTGGGATCTAACCTGCTGTAGTCAGAGGAGTGGCTCCCTTACTGACGACTAGAAAAACTGCAGGTTTACGACATTTTTACATCTGTACGCTGCTTTGATTATGCGCACACAGCTAATGACAACACAATGACACGTGTAAAATAAGTGTGCGTTATAATTCATCCATTAGATTTCAGTCACAAAGCAATAAATCTAAGCTAGATGTTACTGATTAATACTGAAACTAGGGCTGCCACGATTACGTCGACTATTAAAATCGTCGACGACTAATTTAATAGTCGACGCTTCGTTTGACGCTTTGTAAGATCCCAAAAGACGCAGGAATAAGTAGTAGGATTTAAGAGTGTAATAACGGACTGAAACAGAAGATGGCAGCACTGCATGTACAAGGATGCCAGCTGCCGTTAAACCCCGAAGAAGAAGAAGAAGCTGCGTCCCAGAATTCATAGCGCGACCCAGCTAGTTGTCAAGCTAGTTAGTTTTTATATTACTCTTATTATTCTTTCTGGGTCACAAAATAAACGATTAACATATTTTCAGGTGAGAATGTAGCTGTGTAAACCTCAAATATCTGCTCAGTTTATCAAGACGCCACATATTTTCAAAAGCGCTCCGACGTTTTCGGAGACGTCTGTTACCCACTAGCTCGATAGCTAGCTGGTGGCTAGGCTCACTAGAGCCGTTGAGAACACCGGACTCCTGGCAAATGTTTTCAAACCCACCGCTGTCTTTCGCTACTCAGGTTAAACATGATATATAAGTCACTTAGATAACTTAAAAATGTTATTGTTTGGCTTTTTTGTAGTATTTTATTGGTTCCTGATTAAATCGGTTTGGCTGAGATTAAAGTTATAGTTTTTACACAGCTGAATAAATGTCAAGCAGATTAAACTCCATTGAAACAATCTGCAAATGTCATTAAAATTTAATAAACTCTCATCTTGTCTTTATTTTTAGTTAGCACAGACCTTAAACACTTAAAGCTGTAAGCTAATGATAGTTATATAAGAGTAGATGCTGCTGGTGCAATAAGATGTACGTTTTATGTCCAATCAATGATGATCTGATTATTCGACTAATTACAAAAATAATCGGTGACTAGTCGACTATCAAAATAATCGTTTGTGGCAGCCCTAACTGAAACCTTTTAACCTTTTTTTCCTGTAAAAGCAAATGGTAGAAAAATAAATTCATATTTTGTAAAAAATTATCAATCATTTTATTTCTTCCTAAAAACATGATTTTTACCAATGGTAAAAGATAAATCTTTTTAAAAAAATGGTCAGGATTGATACATTTCAGTTTGTAACACAGGAGCAAATTTTCATTGTGTACACACACACACGTAGTTTCACCAGTTGTTTAAACAGCCCACCGACCCCTCATAACCTGCAGTCTGTGGACAGGAGGGGCGAGTAGGCTTTGCTTGGCTGTAAAAGGTCTAAAGCCACAAAGCTTGGAAACTACTTTTCTGCACCATCTGTTGTCATAACCTGCTCGCCATCGTGTGTGCCTCCTTCTGTCCCTCTCAGACCGAATCGCCCAGAACAGGAAGACTATCGTATGCCCGATGATTGATGTCATCGACCACGACAACTTTGGCTATGAAACACAGGCGGGCGACGCCATGCGAGGGGCGTTTGACTGGGAAATGTATTACAAGCGGATCCCGATCCCCACAGAGCTGCAGAAGGACGACCCCAGTGAACCCTTTGAGTGAGTGACTCTGATACTTGGTTAGGGATTTTTTTTTATACCCATTATCTGATTGTGCCATGACTTAAAGCTTTTCAACTAGGTTTGTCTGAGCTGTGCACCTCTGAATGATTTACACCACACAGTGTTTATTCACTGAAGGTCTTTGTCGGCACTGCTATGCTCATACACGCGTTTGCACCTGAGTGTTGCATAGGATGGATACTAAAGCACTCGACTACTGCCCCATTAAGCTGCAAAACGTGAAAATGAATTCCATTTCCAAAGTGGATAAATGCCAAAATCCCAGTCTTACATTCCAGACTGTACAGAGAAATGGAAGCTTTCTCGGATTTCAATGAACCAGTGTGGCGGTGAAGTGAAGATGCCAGCTCGCTGCCTTAAACGTTGTCTCTGATTTTTAATGCCAGTACAAGATCTATATCAAAAGCTATGTCATTATAAAAGACTGATTATGTTGCAGCACTGAACTATGACTTTTATGAGTGGGAAAAGAGCGACATTCAGCTATTTTTATATTATTTTGCTACTTCAGTTTGGGCAGAGCTCTTCAAGGAATTACTTAACCTTTACTTTTAGCTGCTATTGTATTAGCTTTTATGCAGCAATAGCTTAAAAAAACAGATCTATGTCGATCTGTGAGTTCTAGAGTTAAAACAATTTAGAGATCGGTGGATATTTAGGTCATTTCACAGTCACCTCGTGTTTTATACAGCATGACAACTCCAAAAAATGCAGTTTGTCAAATGGCCTCAAACTAAGTCAAACTCTATCTAATAAGACAAAACTTTATAAAAATGAAATAGGAAGTGATTCATTTATTTATTTTTCTAACTCAGCCATATAGAGATATTGAGAGACGGGTTCCATCGCTGGGCTGCAGCTCAGCTTATTCCAGCGCTCCAAATAGCACAAACACAGTTGGAAGGTCCACTTCCAACTGTGTTTGTTGGAAGTGGACCTTCCAACTGTGTTTGTGCTATTTGGAGCATTTGTAATGCAGTTGTCTGGCAAATCATGTGGCTCACTGTGTGGTTAATTGTACTAAAAGCCCACTGAAAATGTCTGTGCTTCAGTTTTGGTGAGGGAAATTCTACCCAATTATTTGTACCTGCAGTAATTAGCAGGTATTGGTTTCTGTGTTGGACTCATGTGGTGCGTGGGTGCTCTTTGCACTAATTGACATTGCTAGCTTAGATGATAACTGGCACTCGACTAGGGCTGGGCCATATCATACTGTTCACGGTAATACCGTGAAAATGAAATATCGCGATAGAATATGGATAAAACCCACATGAGCAGTGCCTTTGTTTACATATGCACATGGCGGAAAAAGCATGGTGGCGACGAAGAATGAGACGGGCAAAAGTAGATCGTTGAATGAAACTGATGAACCAGAATTGCACACAACAGAATTGGTTTGTAAAAATGCTGCAGCTTCAGTGGTGTGGGACTGGTTTAGCTTTCGTCCATCAGATACACAACAAAGCACTATTTTTGGTAGCGCATGCTAGCGGGCCGTTGTTGTTACCGTGTTGTTTGGAAAATACGACACACTTAAAACCAATCCTTTGATTTTTCTGAAAATCGACAGAGCCCCTTATAATCCCGTGTGCCTTATGTATGAATTCTGGTTGTGTTTACTGACCTCGAAACGATTTTATGTACACGGCGCTCGAAAATCTGTCAAATGTTTCGGTACAACGTTGCTAAGCTACGAAGCCGAACAGCTTGATGGATTGTCGGAGCATTACGGCTATCGTAGGGAGGAGCCTCGTGGAGTGATACGTACTGTGCTTCAACATAATATTACCGTATTGTGTGTGTATAACCTCTTTTTAAGTTTTGTGGATATTATACATGGTTATGCTGAGGATATGTCGGCCAACTTCCACTGGAAATGCCTTTTGGTTAAACTGTCAGCAAGAAATTTGCATTTGCACTGTTAAATTTTTATATAACTTTAATGCAGATAAAAAACAGCTGCTTGTTTAAGTGAAAATACATTGATGGGGTTTTTTGCACTAATAAAGTTGAGGAGTTGTAAAGTATTTTGTCTAGTGTCAATTATATCATCAGTTATATCGTTATCGCAAATTTTCAAATGTATATCGTGATAAATATTTTGGTCATATCGCCCTGCTCTACACTCGACCCTCTCCCTTCAAAGCAGGATCCTAAAAAAACAAACAAAAAACACATTGGTGATGACCATGATGCTGAAAATGAACATCACAACCCAACGAGTGACATCATTGTGACTACAGTTGTCCCTCATATGGAGTTTTTTAAATTGTTTATGTCGACGTTTCAAGCTGTTGGTTGGACAGAATGAGCTGAGAGATTTTTGTGTGCGTGTTGTTATTTTTTGACAATTTGTGAGTCTCTTGTCTAGATGATTGGCTGCACATGTAGTTAACCATTTGAGTGTTGTCTATAAAGTTTCTTTTCTATATTATTGGAAGGTTTTGACCTTACAATGTAAAGTGCCATGAGGCCACTTTTGTTGGATTGATTCCCCGGCAACACTGCCTCTCTGCAAAGAAGCCTAATAGGTTTTTGTCATACGTTCTTCCCCTTTCTGTACCATTTAAGTAATGGACGCTGAAATAAATAAATAACCAAATAACTGCACGGGATGCCAAACTCTCCATTTGTGAGCTTTGAGGGATTAGTTAGACATTTGTCCATGTTTGGATGCCAGAGAATATTTGACTATCCTGGGGAAACGCTGCAGGCATGATCAGGCGGTGATGCAGGAGGATAAGAAACTAAAGAAGAAATGAGCTGCAGAACAATCAGAATCAATCCTCATTTCGTGAATTAGTCTGCTCTTCTTACCCAATGAAATGACCTTCATCAGTGCAAATCCAATTTGAGTCGCAAAGATTTTCATTTTCACTCTGACATTGCAGCAGTGGAGAACGAGGCATGGTGGGCCGGCGAAATCCATCTCGGAGGTGTGCGTGCGTGTGTGTTTGAGGGTAATGGAGTATGATTTTTATCCCTGTCCTCGTGCCTCTGTCCCTTTTGTTAATGCCATCAACACTCCCTTCATTTCTCTCCCACCCCCCCCCCGCTCTTTGTCTCTCTCACCCCCCCCCCGCTCTTTGTCTCTCTCTCTGCTTCTTTAAGTTTCATTTAGCAGTTAGGTCAGGCTTTAAGTCTTTCTTTTTTCCCCCCCAAGGTCAGTAGACTGAAATGGAGAATATCAACTTGAGCATTTGTAGTTTAATCTCAGCTGTTTGTTAGAAAGACCAGATCTTTTTTTTTTGTGTTTGCTTTCTCTTCTGTTTTTTTTTCTCCATACAGGTGATCCAGGTGTTTTGTTTGTTTTTCTTTCTTTCTTCCCCCCTTTCTCACCGTCTCTTCTCCCCTCTGGTTTTCTTTCTTTAGGTTTTCTTTAGGTTGTGCCAAAAAAAACACCAAAAAGACAAATCCAAAACTTAGCTGAGCTATTATCCTAGAAAAGCAAAAACACGAGGGAAAGACCCTAAACCTCAACTCAAAACAAGCTCAAAATTACATGGGTGGCACCAACCTACTTACCTAGTGTTTCTAACAAAAAGACTCTATGTGAGTAAGTGTATGGGGTCCCCAAACTTACCTAGTCCACTTTACTCCCACCACAATTGTCAAACAAAAGAACAGCAGAAAAACTTCACACATGTGCCAAACAATTCAAAGGAGGGAAGAGAGCCACGCCCAGCCACAGGTGAGTCTCCTTATCAAGGTGTGCACTCCTGGATTGGCCAATCAGGGCCTCCCTCCTCTAATTAGTTGGACGGCCCCAGATTGACATCAGCCTGCAGTCTGCGACCTAAGGGAACGGCAAACAAAAGGAGAGGGAAAGAAAACATGCAGCCTGCAGACACGTAACAGTCAATCAAATGGACCAATATGGCAAGGCCATGATGATCCACTTGGTAAAATAAATCCGCTTGGCATCTTTCTTGGCCTTAAGACAACAACTCTGATGGCTAAAGATCCAAACGGGACACAAAAAAAAGAAAGAAAAAGATCTGGACCATGCTGTCCTTTTCCTCAAATACACTCCCCGATTCTTGGTGATTTAAGATAGATTCTGTTCCTTTGTAGGAATTGGTACTTTGTCTGAGAAGATGGTGTAAAACAAGCAAACTTACCATTCATCAGTTACAGTTAAAACAATAAATAAAAGTACAAAACTAACAGGACAATAAATATAATTTTCACAGTTCTGATAAATGCTGTTAAGTAAACAACTTTGCCAAAATCAAATGTAACTTAAAGTTTATGAAATCGTGATTTAATTTAAACATAATTGTTGCGGTATCATCAATCTGATTTACTCTGACAGCAGTCGAATGGGTACGGAGATTTTATATTCTGGCAAATGTACATGTTGATCCCAGTACTTTACTTATGGTATTGCATTTTCTCACTGCTTCTGGCCTGTTAAGGTCACTTTAGTCGATGCCGGTCAATATTAATTCAGTAGAGCTGCTCTGTGGCGGAGGACTGAAGTCTGTACTGTGCAAATCCAATTTGCCATTTCCATTTCTATTGTGATTTTCTTTTATTGAAAAGAAATAAAGTTTAATGTTGACATGCGTAGGAAGGTAATTACAGGCATTCAGAGTGGTTGAATTTCCGTTCTTGTCTTTAAACACTACAGCAGCGTTTCGCAAACCTGGCTGGACAAATTTGTGGCCACCATCGCACCGGTCGATGTTCAGCTTGTGCTTCACAGTGTGGGTGAACAGGTAATCAAAAAGAGTCTGTATGGGGTCGTGGTACTAGCAGATGGTCTGCAGACTTTCTCTGTGTGTGTGTGTGTTTGTGTCTGTTTGATATAAAGTAATGACATTTTTAAAGTAAATAGACTGTGCTGTCTGCACATGAGACTGGGACCCACGCTCTGGACAGATTGTTTTCAGTGTGGTACAACACTGAATTACGTTGACAAGGCGAAGACGGACCCATATTACAAAAGCAAAGAGGATCTTCGGTAGTGCTGGCTATCCACTTCATCCATCTTAAAAGGTTGACTGAGTCAGGTAAAGCATGAGATACTTAAAGACCTTTCAGGTAGTGATTGATCTGGAAATGGATCAGAATATATTTTTGTTTATTTTGTGGTTATTATCAAGAGATTGAGGTATGTTTGTCCCCCCTATCTTGTAATTTATCCTCACTATAGAAGAACCATGTTATGGAGAGACACATAGACCCAAAAATAAAGACGTTAACTGTGGTTCTGCACAGTTGCGGCGACTCTTAAAACCACAGTACTAAGAGCAGTGATGGCATTAACGGTGTTGCTTTTTTTCAGTAAGAAGTAATCGAACTAATTACTATTCCTATCGTTACAACGCCGTTACCGTTACTAACAAGAAAATGCGGTGCGGTCGCGTTACTATTTTTCAACAAACAGACGGTTGAAGCTGTGTTCAGCTTACTGCAGTTTATATCAGTTGCACAGAAGTAGCTGTAAGTAATCTGGGCGCTACAGCTTTAAGCAGCTGCGGCAATCACTGTCTGGTAGACGATCACTTTTTGGCACAACACCTGGAGCTCAGGGGCAAAACAATCGCATGAGTGCTGCTGTTTGTTGAGGAAGAATAAAGTAGTCGTGGTAAGCCAATCACATGACCACTTTAAGATGACAAAGCAACAAGGTGAGAGAGATGAAGACAGCAGAAAAAGAGAGAGAGCGAGTTTTGAGATGTGAGAGATTTGTGATGTTCAGCGTGTTTGGAGTGTGTAGTTAATGTGTTGTCTTGTAGTGTTGTGGATAGTTTTGTGTTGTGTCAGAACAATGAGGCGACTGCTGTCTTCAGGTAGAAACAGGAGTGATACACCTGCTGCAGTCAGACCTGCAGGTATCAGGCTGTGATGTTCTCCTTTATAGTGGACAGAAATTATTTTTTTGGAGTGGCACAAATAATTTGTGTGACATCTTATTGAAGAACAGCTGATTGTTCTGTAAATAGTTTGAAATGGTTATTAAAAAAGGGTAAAAGGTAAATGGCTGCAAAGAACTTTGTTGTTTGCAAAACTTGTGCATACAATTTATATTTGTATTTAAAGTTATGAAATATGATTCATTAAACATGTTTGTGGTTGTTACAGTAAAAAAATATAATAATAACTTTTTCTACTCGGATTTTATGTTTTTTGTGTGATTTTTAGATCAATTGTGTTAATACAGTATGTCAAAATGAAAACATAACTGTAAATTCAGACACATGAGGTTGTGCTGAAAAGAATGATACCAAACAGGGCAAAGGAAATAGTTTTTAAAGGTGAAATGTGGAGGGAAAATCAAAAGTAGTCAAAAATGGCCAATTATACCCTGGACCCCAGATTTTCGTTTTAAAGTAACGCAATAGTTACTTTTCAAGTATTTAATTACTTTTAGAATCTTGTAACTCAGTTACTAACTCAGTTACTTTTCATGAAGAAGTAACTAGTAACTATAATTAATTACTTTTTCAAAGTAACTTGCCCAACACTGCCAAATAGTCACGGCACCTAACTGTAAACCCACAATTGTTAATCCCATGATTCAATGAAGGAGATGTTTAGTTTGGCTTTAGAGATACCGATAACTTTGACTCAGGTGGTGCTGAATAGAGGAACTAATTTGGGAACGCCAAAGTCAGATTCATACAATTCAGTCCAAAAGTCTTGAGCCACCCTTCATTTCAGCCACTGGTTTTGGGGGTCTTGTCAAAGCTGATGGAAATACGAATACTCCACGTAATACCATTTGGAGACCAACCAGTAACTGTCACTGAGTTCAGCCCTCAGCCATGATGGGCTGATGGAGTATTGTATTGACTTTAAAGCTCATTAGAAGTGGAAAAAGTCCTGTTTGTCCAATATACTGTGTTACTGAAGTGATTTATGTTTCAGTTAATCACTGCATGCATTTTTCATTTCTCTAGCAAAATATAAAGAAATGAGGGGCATCTCAAGACTTTTGCACAGTACTGTGTATACGAAACCCTGATTAAATTATATGGCTGAATAAAATGAATTAAATATGTCCTCCCAAAATGTTTTTTTCTTCTTCCACAAACAGATTTTTTTTCTGCACAGCGGCAAAACAAAGTAGTTGCTAAGCAACTCAGGAGCAGCAGTGTGAGTGGTGACTGGGTTAACTCATTATCATTTTAAATTAAGTGTTTTGCAGCAACAGGGTTTTTTTCTGGTTTTGAGTAGTGGCTCCCTGTTTGAAAGAGAATGGAATTCATTGTTTTCAAGAGGTCTTTGTGAATGTTCACGTGTGTGTTCAGGCATTTGTGAGAAACAAGCACGACAAATGACCACAAAATGATGAATTAGAGGTTCCACAGAATCTGACAGATATGGAAGCTGAATTTAGTTTTATAATACAGATATTAATTGGACATGCATGCATAGAATAATATGTCAGATGCATTTAAAATTGCATATAGAATTAAGTGAAATGCCCTGTTTTACTTTGGTGTGCAGTATATCTGATGATGCTAACCAAATGCGGATTTTGTTTTCAATTTCATTTTATATGAATCAAGGATTTAGCAATGTATAATAATATCCTACTGTCCAAAAACAGCTTTTTGATCTCATAGACTGAAAGACAATGTACTGTCAAGTCAGTCCACCGTGACATTGGACAAAATCTAAACAAATCGAGCCATTAAAACTGAATTCCAAACATCAGAGGGTGTACAGGTGCAGTCATTAATACCATACACTAGGGCTGGGCAATATGACCCAATATTTTAAAAAAAACTCTATATATCGCCCAGTCCTACCATACACTACAAATTATAATTGACTGTGAAGTTAATGACCTGTTCTTGAAACAATCAAAAGCTGCTGATCCATCGACCTAGTCAAGCTAATTGAGACGAATGGAATAGATGAGACGATCTTGAATGGGACATGGTTTGTTTCCATCACCTGAAGCATTTTAAAGCATCTGCACCTGAGATGATGTCGCCTGGCCTGGCGTACAGTGGAGTGCAACTGGCTCCCGGGCAAAATCAATAATTGTTTTATTATGTTTTATGCCTGTTTATTAGTATAGTCGAACATACATGTGGTTGTTACCCTGTCAGATTAAACTTTAACTTGTGGTTAAGCGATCTTCATATTGACTAGCTTGCGAGATGTCAGTGCTTTCATTCCCAAAAGCCGCTGGGTTTCCTTCCACACAACTCTGGGAAGAGTGTTTGTGTTTTCTCCCTCCGGTGAACAAGAGCTAACAATCACCACCCCATAAATCAGTGCCCACGCAGTGTCTACGCTCTCTTTGCTAAACTCACACAGTCTGCTGACCATACCCACCATCAGCACTCACACACAGACACGCAGCACTGTTTCTCTGTGCCCCTGCAGCTACTGTTGTTCACCCTTTGTCCTGTGATGAAAGTCTGTCTGGTGCATTTCATTCTGCGCTATTCCAGGGAAGCAGATTGTGTGTGTTTGTGTGGCAGCTTTGTGTTTGCTTCACTTTGTTTCCTCCAGCATGCAGCAGTCACCAGTTATGGACAATGAACTGCACAAGCACAGTTATCTGGTCAGACAGGTCAAGTATGCCTGTGTGAAAGAATTATTCAAACTGTTGCAGAAAGCCGCGCTTTATCAGAACAAACGTAGGCAGGGGAAAACAAGAGAAGTGACCTCAGCTCGTGTTTTTATGGCCTTTATGATGCTTAATGTGCGATTTAGGCTCAGTCTCGTTTGCATTTTAGTTTTTATCACTACGATCACAAAGCTGGTTGTTAAGGAGCAGTTACGCATTACGGTTTCTATCCATCGTTACCACCATAATACATACTTTGGACTAACGGTAAAAAAATGGAAAAGTGCTGCTGGTAAGAGGCAGATTAACTTCATGTGAAATTTCTTTGATTTAATGATTCATTTAAGGGGAAAAAAGCCAAAGTTGGCAAGCGATCTCTCTGATCACTGATGGGACCTGAGATTATGGTCCAAGCCCATCATATCGTCCATGCTAACGGCTCTAGACTCATAATTCACTACCAATAGTATCCACCTTGGTTGCAACAAAGACAAACGTGGTGTTTCAACATGAGACCGATTGGAAAAT
The DNA here is from genome assembly GCF_056152115.1 of Neolamprologus brichardi. Lineage (NCBI taxonomy): Eukaryota > Metazoa > Chordata > Actinopteri > Cichliformes > Cichlidae > Neolamprologus > Neolamprologus brichardi. The sequence continues at coordinate 30,521,986 of NC_142113.1, read as the reverse complement.
TAATTCTGTATTCCTCCAATTTATTTTCCTTTTACGCCCTTTGCTATTAATTTCCATACTGCTACAATTTAGATTAAAATAAAAATAAAGCTCTGAAATTCTGAGCACTAGTGTATCACTAGATGATAACTCTGGGCACGAATGCCTTGTAATGTTTCAGGAAATAGAAGGAAACGAGGCTTTTCTTGGATTTATAATGCTCTCTGTGAGGTTATGTCCTCATCTGTCTTGCATTATTTCATAGTTCAATACAGAATATTCCCCGTGGATAAAAACTTTTCTTTCTCTGCCCGCCTGCTCCTCCCGTTTTCCTCCAGTTGTTGTCGGTGTCCTGATGAGAAGCTGTTCGATATTTTCCGTTCACTTTTGCTGCGGGGAGAAGCTCCCACTGCACTCTGAGCTGAGGACTATTATGTTGTTTGGCACTGCTGAGCTTGTCATCCCAGTCAGTATTCTCACTGGTTCAGATGGGTTAATTGGTTTTGTGCTGTGAAGAGTGTCACTGGGTTGCCGCACACACGTGGGGATGTGAAAAACACAGCTCTGGAGTGGGATAGAGCCGGAATTCTCTAACACTTTTCTGTTTATTTAATCCTGTGTGCATTTAGCAAGTGACGGGATGTTCAAACCTGGCACTTTATATGTGTGGCCAGCCTGGAAGATTTGAAGTCATTTTAATACTTCCTGTTGTATTCCAATATATGCTCAACTGTGCCTTTGTGTCTTTTAGGTCTCCAGTGATGGCAGGTGGACTGTTTGCTGTCGACAGGAAGTGGTTCTGGGAGCTCGGGGGATACGACACCGGTCTAGAGATTTGGGGAGGGGAGCAGTACGAGATATCCTTCAAGGTAAAAAATCAATTTAAAAAGAGAGACGAGCGCACACGAGTGCAGTGTAGTGTCGAAAATAATCAATAAAATCACTTTGACATCCGTGAAGAAAGCTGACTTGATTCCCAAGACGTGTTGGTTCTCGTTTAATGTTTGGATTCAGGCATTTCAGTTTTGTACTGAATATACTAAACCCAGGGTTATGAACCGTCTGTGTGTGTGTAAGCAGAAAATGACAGCACTGAATACTAGAGGTGGGAATCACCATACATCCCAAGATACGATATTATCACAATACTTAACGCACGATACGATATTGTTGCAATTTTTAAAATATTTTGCGATATTCAGATTCTGTACATAAAGGTAAACTTTATCAATATTCATTTTCTCTAATATCAAAGTCTCACACTCAGTCTTTCTCTCATTTCAGTTTTATTGTTGACAAACTGAACGGTTTGTATTACAGTCTAGTCCAACTTAACTGAATCAACCATCTGGTACAATTATAGCTATTCTGAACTATGCAGTTTATGAAAACTATGCAGCCCCTTCAGCAACTGAAGAATTTGAAAGTAAATTAAAACAAAATATAATTTTACATTAAATAAAACATTTTTAAACTTAATTAAAATAAAACATGTCTTAAATTAAAATAAGTAAACTGTCATGTTTATTGCTGCCAAAAACAAGTTAAACACATTTGGACAGTGAAGGAATGTCAGGATTCTTGCTCAGAAAAAGGATCAACATGCTCTGAAGTCAGGGACAGCAGAAATCGATATTTTGTTACAAAAAAGGTTTTTGTGCTCTGTATCGATACATTATTAGCAAACAAAATATCACGATACTACACAGTATCTATTTTTTCCCCCACCCCTACTGAATACCTCAGTCATGCTTGTCACTGACTCATGATCTTGTAAAAATTGCTATTTTTCTATTATTTAAAAATTAGTATCCAAAAGTCACATGACTAATAAGTCATAATAAAATGTATAGAAGTGATGACATCATTGTTGGCAAAGAAATTCATTTGAAATTGGGATTACAGCGTTGAATCATTCTCTAGTATGTTGGCGCAAAATCTCCCGTGTGCATTCAGCTGGGTTGAGATTTAAAGACCATGAAGGTCAAATTGCATAATTCACATAATTTTCATAAACCTCAAGCCATCCAGTGAGCCCTGGTGCCCTCGGATTACCTGTGTCCTGTTTCGTCATAGGATAAAGACGATCACGCTTCTAAGAGGACCCAAAATGCTTGCTGTCAGAGCGCCTCAGAACATTTAAGGTTTTCTTGTGGAATTCCTTTGACCTGCCAGTTTTTAACAGACAAGTCAAATCATCCATTAGCAGGAAGCAGTGGTGATTCAGGAGACTGGGGTCAGTAAGAACACAGCAGTTAGACTGTATGCTGTCTAGCTTTTTGCACATCCTCTAGCACTGAGAGTGGGCAGAGGAAGTGGTAAGAGTATAGTCATCTGCAGTGACTCAGTGTTGCCGTCAAAGATTAAAGACGAATAAGCCCAAAATCACCAACACAGTATATGAAGTACTGTTTACTGATTCAAGGTTAGCCTGTGAAGGGGAAAAATCTGAAGTTCATGTGAGTACTGACATACTCAGGAAGCAGACACACTGGAAAAAAGAGGCTGTCGGGAGAGAATACGTGTTCACGGAGATATTGTCAAATTTGATGAAAATCAGAGAGCAGAGAGTTCAGAGGAAATGGGAACAGTAATGGTAAGGTGCAACAAAAGGAGAGGGTCAGAATCAACAGGAAAGACCACGTAATTGTCACTAAATTGAGAATTGGTTACAGTCACTTCAAGAGTTGTCAATTTCAGGAAAAGAGACGAAGGAGAGAGCTTGTGAAGAGAGAAGAGGCGAGAGCGGGTTAGAATGCATTAGAAAGCAACTGGACTAAATAAAGACTGCAATAGAAATGTGCAGTCCTGGATGAGAAGAAGATAGTTGCACAACTTAAATTGCTGTAAAGCTTTTAAGAAAAGAGGTCTTGTTGCTAAGTGCAGGTGTAAATGAAACATTTTTCACATTTTTCCTGAACCATCTCCTTCTTAATAAGCGCTTACTGATTTTAATGCTCATATGCAGCATTACTATATTTTGACATTAAACAGCTTTTAAAGAATTTGGTCCCATGTGCTTCCCTCTCTTTGGTTTCCCCCGTATCTCTTTAACTAAGCAGCTAAAAGACTTGTAAAGCCACATGGTGCATCCCTCATTGTGGTTTCAACTCATGAGCCAAATATAATCTGTTGCATCTACGACTCTCCACATTAATCATACTCAGAAGTCCCTATTAGATTATGTTTTTGTCTGGTACTTCACCATGAATTATTCTACAACACAGCCATAACTGCTTGCGACTTGGCCAGTATGTTAAGCAGCGGTCTCCCCCTCCTCTCTGCGTGCTCCGGACAGACAAAACGGCCCGTCACAATAATTGAATTCTGGTTTGAATGAGTAAGGACTTTTGTCGTCTCACTCAATTAGACACAAAGGCCACTGCTGTGTAGTTTGATGAAATTGGACATATGCTCCTGTGTGATAGTACTGCGATTGTTCCTTAGAGTGAAATTTCCAGCGCAGAGGCATTGTTGTTTATACAAATTGAACACCTAAATCTAATTTTCCATCAAAACAGTTTTACTTGTGACTGCCTCTTCATATTAACATAATGCCATTTTGCTATTTTCTGCTATTGATACGGAATAAGAGAAATTTCAACGTATGCCTTGCATGAAATGTTGCCTATGTGAAAAGTTTTACTTTCACATAGGCAACATTTCTGACCAAAGGGGAAATTTTTTTTTTTTTACATCATTATATACATAGATTTACAAATTTATTAGAGCATCTGTCATAAAAACAAGGGAACACTAATATTTTAGAAATATTTCAAACATGTTTAAGTCTAAACTTGTTACTATTTATTATATGAAACCAACTGAGTTCATATTCTTATAACTAAACTCGAGCCAGCATACTGGATGTCTCTGAGAAGTTGGAAATTACCGTATTTTCTGGACTACAAAGCGCACCTGAATATTAGCCGCACAAGCTAAAATCAGGGGAAAGTCCTGTTTTGTGCATACATTAGCCGCACCTGACTAAAAGCTGCAGGTGTTTCAATGTTGACTTATCATATGTAAGAGAATATGCACAAAGGGAATTGTCAGGAAAGAGATGGCTGTTTGGAGACACACCCCTTTTATTAATATTTTGAAAAACAAGTTATGGGTACATATTTGCATAAAGTTTTAGGTATATGTACAAGTAGCGGCAATTACAAGTACCAAACATGTACTGTGCTTCATAAATGAGTAACAAATGTAGTACATAACAATAACCTACAGCACACCAGAAAAATAGACTCGGACTACCTTTTAGGCTCAGGTGCAGTGACACGGCTTTAACAAGAAGAAAAGTCAGTCATTCACCACCATCTTTCTCTTCTTCCTGCGCACTAAAACCACCAAAGTCCTCTTCTCCAGTGTCGGATACGAACAGGCTCAGGATGGCTTCGTCATCCACTCTCCGCTTCTCTCCTTCGTTGTCACTTTCAAAACCAAACAAATCCTCGTTGTCAGTGTCAGAGTCGAACACCCTCAGAAGGGCCGTGGCGGTGTCCTCCTCTCCATCATGCAGCAGTCCAGCCCTTCGAAATCCGTTGGTGATCGTGGATGTTTTCACACTTTTCCACGCTGTCAGAATCCACCGGTGGAGTTGGGCATAACTTGCTTTTCGCAAGTTTATCACCGCTCGTCATCCACGCCTCCCGCTGAACGCGTAGCGCTACTTTGAAGTTTGTTTTTCCCGCTACTTCGTACGGCACTACGTTGTCTGGCGGACGGACATGTGACCAACATACCACTCTTGAACCCCGATACTGTGTGTCTGACAACATGCCCTTCCGCCAGGCAACGTAGTGCCGTACAACAGCGGAACAAACAAAACAAATCGTCTTATGATATCACAAAAATCATGGACAATCCATAGAAAAGCCGCACCTGACTAAGGGTTCAAAGCTTGTGCAAAAAGTAGCGGCTTATAGCCCGACAATTACGGTAATCAAGCGTAATTTACTAAAACTGATTTTTAGATGAGTAAATAACTAATCTGGTCAAATTCATGGATAACAACAATTTTGAGCTTTTGCAAACTGGTGGATTAGTAAAGAGCAATATTGTTAGTTTAGGACAACCGTGGCATACATTTTAGATGGTGGTAATAATTTTGCAAACACAAAAACTCCTTGACAAATGCCAAAAGAAATAGTCAAAGCATGCATTGATTTATCTCTAAGACTTTAATTCTGTTGATAGAATATATATTTACATTATTATATTATATTAGCATTAGTTCAGTCAAATAAATAACCATTTTTTCCACATCTCAAAGTCATTAAGTTTTTGGTTAGGTTCCTGAATTTTTTTCAGTGCTAAACATAAGCTGATACTATGATTTTGCATCAATAATCTCTTTGTGACTTATTTGCCCAGTTGCTCCGGTTGTCCGTTGTTGCTTTGCAGACCTCAACTTGTCTGCAAACACTCAGCAACTACTGGCCAAGCAGCGGTGGAACATGAGAAACACTTGAAATTGCTGAAGTTTCCAGTTTGCATCACTCTGGTCAATGTTCGCAAACAAGCTGGCGTCTTTCATGCAACTAGATGCAAACTTGGTCACCATGATCACTTGCAGATCTCTGGGCCTGAGCGATGGAGGCCTAACAACGTAATGTCATCATACAGAGCCAAATCATGGGTTCTTTCACTTGCATCAACATCTCTTTGTTGTTGCAGTTAAATGCTATCAAATGCAAGTTCAACACTTACCTTTTATCTATTGGACGTCACTATGGAATGACAAGAAAAATACTCCAGCTAAATGACGCACGAGCAAATTCAAAAGCACAATAATAATATACAGGGAGAAGCTAAACAATAAGGCAAAGGATTGCTCTTGGGAGTGGTTGATCCATATGAACACAAAGAGGTCAAATGTTAAAAATGGTGCTGTCATCTCATTAAAATGCCGTTTATGAGCTAACCGTGCTAACACGTTGACACCGTGCAGCCCCACACGCGGGGCGATCTGCATTAATGTTGACAGCACTAGTTAAAAATAAAAATCCTTCAAAGATAAAGTGGTTTAGTCTTTTGTTACTATTACATTACAGTGCTTCGTGTTTTAGAGCAGCTGCATGTAACAACCGCAGTCAGTCGGATCACATGGTTGTATTACAAAACCTGTTTTTAAACAAACAAAATCATAAAGACTTTGTTTGATTCTAGCTATGCTACCGTGTAGCTACAGCCAAGATAACTGCCACGTTTCTTACAAAATGCTGTTGTTGTTTCGTTCTTCTGACTACTATCCTAGCCGTCAGTTATCTTTTTCGCCTCAGTTCCTCTTTGTTCTTTTCAAGCTTGACTCTTGTCGTTGTTGCCCTCTCAGGTCTGTACATGGGTCTAGGTGTGGCTGTTGTGCCTTGGTTCATTTAAAAAAAAAAAAAACATAGTTCATTTGAATTCTGACATCAGCAGCATCAAAACTTGCTGCTGATCAGCAAATGAAGAGTTTATGCCGCGCTCACACTGTGCGATTTTTTTTCAGTCGTGCGATTCAGCTCCTGCTCAAACTGCACGATTGACTCGCAAGGGTTAGAAGTTCGTAGGTCACGATGCAGGTCTCACACTATACTACCCGATGCTCTGATGCGACCCGAGTGCTCACACTGTGCGTCCATAAAATGAAGGTTATAACAGAAATTCTGTCGCTCGCTCTCCCTCTCTGTCTTTCACTCACTCAGACACGCACGCCACCGCCATCAACTTTGCTAAATTGCAAATGAAAAACATGATCAGGCAGCTGTGATTGAGCAGCAATGTCTATCCAACTATTTTCACGGTTGTTGTGGTCGTGATAATTTTGTGAGGCCACATCGAAAAGACTCGGATGAGCTTTCCAAAGTTCTACAAGTGCCTCCATCGCTTGTGTCCAGATCACACGCTGCACTGCCGTGCTGCGCCGTCTTTTTCGCTGACATGTGTTAGCGCGTGCGCAGTGTGAGAAGCTGCGGTGACACCCTCACGACCAAGCGATTGATGATCGGGAGCTGGTCGTGAGGTGTTAATCGCTTCTCGTTACCCCACGTATACTACACGATGCACGACGCACGATGAAGGCCAAAAACGGGCCGGTCGCCAAAACGGTCGCACGACTCAAAAATCAGCTCAAAATGGGCCAAAAATCGCACAGTGTGAGCCCAGCATTAGAGGTGATCTAAAAACAAATGTAGGAGAAAAAATATATATGTACTCTATGTAAATATGAACTCATGTATATGTAAATATGAACTCACAGCTTTAAACCATTTGCTGGCTGATGAACACTGCTGCCCGGCTGACAGCTGTGAAAGCATGAAAGGAGTTTTATGAACCACACACACATATTCTGTGCATCAGGCTTTACTAGCAGACACCATTCATCTTTAAATAAATGCGCTGTTCATTTTTTGCTTAATTGGGCAAGCAAACTCTGCATGAAAGGTTAATGGATTTAGCGACTAAAGCTTTGAGCTGGTAACAGGAAGATTGAGAGATTCTTGGGTGAGATTAGTTTTATTTGGACTAAAAAAAGAGACTCATTCTTCCATCGTACTGTTGTTGCTATAGCGTTTCCTTCCCTCTTTGTCCTTTTAAATGAAAAGACATCAAAGCCCTTCAAGAGGCATTTGCAATGCTGATTTGTTAAAAATAATTTAAGAGCTACGTTGCTTTCATCCATGTTTACTCGTTTGCATTCTTTTCCCGGGCCTTTTTTGTTGGTATGCTAGATTTCTTGGCATCTTCTCCTAAAAAAACATCGATCCGTAGCACCACTGCAGTTGGAGTGCAGAGCCAAAATATCTTCTTAATACATTAAGAAGGATTCCCTTTCTCTCATTAAGGTAACCATTCCTCACTTGACTTTTCAGATGTAAGTTAGTGCCAAAAGTCAGGTATAATCAGATTGATTATGTGTATGGAATTAAATTATTGAGGTGTTGGGGCCTTCAGCATTATGCCAGTGTAATTGCATTCTATAATTTGTTTTTGAAAGGAGCTATATAAACAAGATGGTACTTTAAAAGGACACGGCTTTTAAAGCTGCTCTGGGCCGCCGTGCTGTGGTTTCTGGTGTTCATGTTTTGAGGCGAGCAGATTGTAGAGGTTGAGGTGTTAGAGGTGAGTGATAAGACTTTTAATTTAATCTGACTGCCACTGAACCCGAGCTCTTGATCCCTCCTGCGGTGGGGCGCCCCTGTTATTAAGCTCAAGTGCTTCAGTGCAGGGATAAAGGGGATGGAAGGCACCAGTGCAGCAGGTCAGACTTTCCCCCTACAGCACAATGTGGAGAGGGTAGATTCAATCTGTTATTTCCCCCGATTCTGTTTGTCCAAGCTGGAGCGATGCAACAAACTTGACAAGGAGTAATTGAATTGAAATAGCAGCCAGCTGATGTCCACTCTGGAGAATCAGGAGGGGGAATGCGAGTATAACAACATTCAGGTGGGAAATTACAATTTTGCTCTCGTTACTATATGCCCGAGCTTAAATACAGCCTCTATCTTCATCACCAGAGAGGTTTCTTTCAGAAAATGGCTCGACCTTCAGCCGAAGGCAAGGAAGACTTTTCTAGATTAAAGTGTCTGAATTTCAAATTGTATAAAGACAGCATATTATGACTGTTATATCATCAGGCTTCAGAGGTTCAAGTCACGACAGAAGTAGGAGGAATGCAAGATTTAGGCGGATATGGAGGACAGTGTGCTGTAAAGGTCACGGGAGGTTTTGCTGGAGATCTCATATAAAGTCCACTCAAAAAAATCTTACATAAATCTTAAATCCTGATTTAAAGTAGATGTATTTTAATCTGGCTCTTAGACAGATTTTGTTCCTAATTTCAGGCTCCAATAGGAATCAATCTTCTTCCCTAATCTCCTGAAATGCTTAGTCCATAATATTCATAATAAACTAGTATGTAAGTCTTTAACTGGCTAAACAGGCCAAATATTTATTGGTATTTCATTCACTGGTATTGATGTTAGTTTTCTAAGGTGCTATGAAAACGAGTCGCACTAGTTTGTTTGGAGGAGCAGATTTTTGCATGTCTATATATAGACGAGAGCACCTCTACAACCCACACGTCCCATCCAATCTCCTTAACTGGAACATCTAATTCCCAGTAGCTTGTGGAGAAGTCAGCAGCACACATTTTCTAAGTAACATGTTGTAGCCTAAACACGTCTGTATTGGATATTAGTTTGATCGTTATTGTGCAGCACACTGTGTTAATGTTTCAGCTGAATCTTTATTAGTTTTTTTTTTTTGTGCATATTTTATCGACACGTTTATCTGTTAGTCAGATTGTGTTTGTGCATAATTGAGACTTAGATTAAGATCAGACTACATTTTATGGTTGATACCAAAACTCTGATAATTTGTGGTAATTAATCGCTTCTTTTTCTTTCAACTGTTACACGTCGGCATCATTCAGCTAAATAAAAAACGGGTTGACATCAACAGCACACTGAGAGAATAAATTCAAAGCTTGAAATGTAAAAACGATAATCCCAAACTCTTTGGGGTCAAAAGTTCATATAGTCAAACTTTTGACCCCAAAGTCTTCTCATTAATTTAAAGTGTCTAATCACTCAAATTCTAGTTTTAAATTACTAGATTTTCACACCCTGTAGACTTGAAAGGTAGCTCTGCTTTTGCTAAGTAGCATACCAAATCCAATTTGAGTCTTTGTCATTTAGCTAAGCATGATTGACTTGTCTCATTCTCTTCGGTGTAATTTCCTCTCTTTGGTCTCTGTGCAATCTAGAAACACATGAACTTTTTTCAAAGTTCTATCACCTCTGCAGGATCCATATCTGTAGTTCTTTGAAGTTTTCAACTCTCTTTGTGCTACTTGAACCTGCTGCTTTTGTTCCTCTCTCCAGGATTTTATGACCAAGTCAGCATACTTTGCACCCCTGTGCGTACTCTATACAGTCCCTACCCTTCTTCAGTGTAAAGGTCCCTCTCCTACTTCTCCCATTTATCCTTTTTTTTTTCCTTTTATGTTTTGACCTTGTCTACTCTCGGTTGCTTTTTCCTGGTCGTGTCTTCCCACATTTTGTCTTTCTCACATAGTTTTTGTTTCATCTCTGAAATGTTAACCTCATCTGCCCCTCTCAATTCCAGGCTGTTCAGCTACACAAATTCACTCTCAGATCTGATCTTTATCACCGCTGACTCCCCGTCTCTCTCTCTGTCTCTGTAGGTGTGGATGTGTGGTGGTCGGATGGAGGACATTCCTTGCTCCAGGGTTGGTCACATCTACAGGAAGTATGTCCCCTACAAAGTTCCTGGTGGTGTCAGCCTTGCCAGGGTAAGTCTTGCATTATGGGAAAGCTTGATGTTTTCCATTTCTGGTGCCTTGTATTTGTTCAGTGACCTCATGGTGAAATATCTTGCCTTGTGCAGAGGTGTCGGTTAGGAATTTCTCTCACTATCTGTTAAGCTTCACCTCAAAAACCCTTTCTTCTCTTTACTGTCCAAACAACAAAAGCGCTTTGGAGCGCCACAAACATAATAACTAGTCAGTCTAGGCAGCGCTGAGCAGAGTGTAAATATGTAATGAATAACTACACAAAGTAAATGCAAAGGAAATAGTTTCTTTTAGGGCTGCTCGATTATGGCAAAAATGATCATCACGATTATTTTCACTGAAATTTAGATCTCGATTATTTGACGATATTTATTTAACAATAACAATGTATTGAATAATGACTTTAAAGATTGTCAAAAAATAATATAAAATAGTGTGCAAATACTGATAACAGTGCAAATGTTTGCAATATAAAAAATAAAGGGAAAATGTAAACGTCTATGTTTAGTGAACTTTGCAGTGTTGCTCTGCGGTGCAGCTACGACACTGTAGCAAAGGTTACACACTATGTCTACTTGATCCACGTCTGACTCATGAACCCATAATGTTTCCACACCACTGGAGTTTTTTTACCTCTCTTTTCAACCAACAGCAGTCACTCTCCTCTCCAAATAACTTCTGCTTAGCTTTCCGAGCTTCCCTCGGGTCCTCTTAATCAGCGGTCACCAACCCCCGGGCCTTGGACCGGTACCAGTCCGTGAGTCGTTTGGTACCGGGCCGCGGGAGTTGAGGCTCAGGTGTGAAATGTATAGTTTTCAGGGTTTTATCGGTTTTCAGTGTTATTTTGTTATCGTTTTTATCGTTTACTCGGTTTTCCTGGGTCTTTTCACGTGTGTTATGAATAAATCTTATTTTTTTCGGTACCGGTACTAGTTTTATTTTGTTGTATTTATCCGCGACACCTTAAAGGCCGGTCCGTGAAAATATTGTCGGGCATAAACCGGTCCGTGGCGCAAAAAAGGTTGGAGACCGCTGCTCTTAATTGTTGTGACACGTGTTCGAAATGCAGAGAGGTGCGCTTGATTTGTCACACGGAGCAGCGCGAGAGTAAAGTATGAGGGAGGGGCTAATAATCGGCTCAGTCATTTTTAATGATCGTTGAAAGCCCAGATTGTAATCGTGATTAAAATTCGATTAATTGAGCAGCCCTAGTTTCTTTAATATGAAAGGAAACAAAATCCGAATCAGGTTTAAATAACTAAATATCAGTATCAGTCTTAATAATGCTGCATTGGTTGGGCTCTACAGATGTTGTGTGAAAATCAATAATGTGTATGACTTGAACTTTGGTCTCTAGTGTGAGTGTTAAAGTCCTTCCAACCTCCAAAAGTGGATTTCTTCACGTCTCCGTCTACGCGCAACATTGATGTGTATTTGGACACAACTCGGTAAACAACAGACAGACATCGCGATCAGGGACATGAAAATGTTGGGCCATCGCATAAAAACTGTTACATTCATGCACAAAAACACAAATCGGTGTATTAAAAGTTGCAGCTATTTCACAAACCCTGCTTTCAAACTCTGTTGACATGCGTGACCTCCACCTGTTTCTTCATTTAACTCCATCATCTAAAAGTTCTTCATTTAAGTCTCTCAGTGAAATGGGGGAATGATCGTTGCCATGCACACAAACATCAGCAGCCTGTGATTACTGCACTGATGGTGGCAGTTGGATACGTTTAACACATCGCTCAACCCTTCCTGGGAGGTTGCAGACGCATTAGCATTAACAACTCCTATCTGTGACTGGCCGTAAAAACCCGATTACCATCCAAAATCTACCATCTACTCAATACTGAAGGCTAGCATTACATAAAAAGAGCACTGAATTGCAAGCCGCTGTGAGTGTGATGCAGGCTTTTAGCAGCTTTTGTTTCCTTTACTTTGCTTTTCGAAAAGTTGTCACCTACACACACAGCATACAACTTAGAATTTTCTCATAATTAGCTCCCCTTTCTTTATTCCACGGCAGCTTTAACACTGTGAAACAGTATGAGAAGTGTTAAAAATGGCTTTCTGGCCTGTAGCTGAACATTATTCATTATGCATGACTCAGCCTCATTCTGACACCTGGCTCTGTTTGGCTCAGATGAATATGTAATTAATCCCTTTGGCCTCGGTTTTTGCCTTGTTGGTCTGACCATTAGCCCCACAGTGAGGCTGTATTGAATACTGATAGCAAACAAACAGGCTAGTTTTAACAGTATAAAAGTATTGACTGTACCCGGGGCTGTTATGAATCTGGTTTTTGTTGATTTCTCTACTAGTTTACAAAGAATCAAATAATAATACAGGTTTTTATTTACTGCTGACTTGCCCCATTAGACTAGATGATTAGCCCGATCTTAAGTCAAGATAACTCTGAACACCAAAGGCTCTTTTTGTACCACACAGTGATGGCTGAAGTCACGGACCAACTGTTGTATTTCCTTTTTAATTTTGATATTAGCTGATATATTGTATTTTGGCCATGACTTATTGTAAAAATGTAAATAATATAACCAAAAATCTTCATGTTTGGCTTGTATGGCTCGACTCTTCATTTATATCAGTTTATGTCAGTCTGCCCCAGGGCAGCTGTGGCTACAACTGTAGCTGCCTCCACCAGTGTGTGAATGTGAGAGTGAATGAATAGTGGAATTGTAAAGTGCTTTGAGGGCCCTGAAAAGCGCTATATAAATGCACTCCATTATTATTATTATTATTATTATTATTATTATTATTATTATCGTCATTATTATTATTATTATTATTATCATCATTATTATTATTATTATTATTATTATTATCGTCATTATTATTATTATCATTATCGTCATTATTATTATCATTATCGTCATTATTATTATTATTATTATTATCATCATCATTATTATTATTATTGTCATTATTATTATTATTATTATTATTATATCTGTTTTCAAACACACCTGATAGAAGATCTGAGAAGAAAAGATGTTGGTGTTTTTCTTGGTTTGTTTTTTAGTATTTTTTTCTCCAAATGACACAAAGCGCTGTCACACACAAACAGCACTTTAAGATTTAACTCTGTTTTGTGGACCTTAGTGATCAGTTCAGCTGTAAAAGCATAAGGTTGGTTAGCACAGTTTACAAAGTGCTCTGACATCTTAAGCTGTTATTTTTTTTGTTTTGTTTACTTTTTATTTAGGATTTTTCTTTTTTTTTAAACATTGGTGTGAAAAATAGTGACCAGTGTTTAGTAGACACTGAATAACATCATTATATAAGTAAATACTTACTGTACATGGCTGGCAAATTTGAGAGTGCCCAAGTCTCATTACTATAGCTATGTATGTGTCCACCTCCCTCCAAATGATAGCAACAATCACTGAGTGTATTTTGGATCATTTGTGTTGTCCAGACTCTTCAGCAGGGACTGGGAAAAAAACAACAACTACAAAGAACTGCTCCTGTATATTTTGTAATGGATTAGTTCTAAATTTATGAAGAAAAATTTAGAACTTGGGCGAAGAAATAAAAAAGTTCTAAATTTATGAGAATGTGTCAATTGTTTTGGAAAACATATCTTCAAATATATCCTCCAACAAAACATTCAGAGAGATGGAGCTAGATATTTATTTCTCTATATCAACTTGTCAACTTGAGCTCTAGTATGATCAGCAAAATGATGGGAAATTTCATTCAGCAGCACAAGTATAATGTTGTGTGAGGAACACAAATTATTAGATTAGTGCAGGGGCAGCAAACATAATCACGTAATCAAACAGCCCATTGCATGACTTTGCAAAGTGTGAAAACTGCCAAGGAGCATAAATTTAGATTTTTAGCTGTTTTTGGCAGTTTTACAGTCGTTTTACTAACAGATATTTCTCATTTGAGATCATATTTGGACTACCCCACCATGTAAAATGAGTTTGATAGCGCTGGATTAGAGCTTCGACTATTTCGCAAACTGCTGTGTTACAACATTCGACTTGTGCAAATCCACTCCTGCTATCCCTGCTATATAAGTTCTCCTGCAACATGCAGGAAGACAGCAGATGTCTAACAATTCATAACCCCAAAATGTTAAAGGTACATGTTTATGTCGCAATGTGACACCATAATATAAAATAACCAATCAAAACAGCAGGAGGTGGAAAAAGTTTAAGATTTTGTGTGGTAAAATTGCTGGAGGGGGGCGGGGTTGTCAATCTGATGATGTGCTCTGGCTTTGTGGGTAAATAGGGCATAAACTTAAACCACTATTGATTTCTCTTAGGTGGCTAAAATCCATTTTATTACCGACTGTGTCGTCAACAGTCCATGACTTTAGTTCCGGTGCCGGTCAATGGTGCCGGTCAATGCTCCCGTCTGCTTGGCAGCTTGACACCACCTGCTGTTGATGACACACTGTGTGTGGCTCTCACTTCAAAGCAACTGAACCAACCCCGACTGAGTAAAAAGAGTTTTCCCAGTAAAAAGCTTATCATTTTAAACATCCACCCTTTTTTTTCGTCACTTTTATCAAACTTAGGGTTGCAGGGAGGCCAGAGTCTGTCCCAGCTCCCATAGTGTGCGAGGCGGATACACCCTGGAGCAGTCACCAGTCCATCAGAGTGCCTTAACTGTTTCAGTTTTAATAGTAGAGATGTGCTGCACAAAATCCAGAATGTATATCTAGACATGCAGAACTAACTGAAGAATTCCCTTAACAGGAGTCAATAAAGACTTTGGTTTGTGTAAGGATTTAGTCATGGCTCACTAAGAGACACTTCTGCCATGCTCTAAAAATTTTTGCCTCAGGACAGAATTAAACCTTCAAGACCTTTTTTTTTTTTCTTTTCATTTATGTTGATTTTTTTTTAAGTATCATGGTGCGAGAAGCATTTCAGCAGGTACAGATAAAGAGAACAAAGGATCTCCAGACATATTTATAGAGTTTTGTGTGCGCGTATGTGTGTGCACATCAGGGAATCTCAGCCCCCTCTAAGTCCAGTCGACACACAGGAAGATAGAACCACTGAACTGCACTTCACCGAGGGAGCACAGAGCTTGAGTTTTGCTGCAGGCGATGAGCTTTGCTACAGGGATTTTATGTGTGCCTCTGTGTGTGTGTGGCTGGAAGCTTTTCTTCACTACATCTGTACCTCCGAGGGTTGGAGGATTTGTATTTATTCCTTCCTGGGAGGATTGCTGAACTTGTATTCTCATTCCTTTCACCATCCCTGCCTCCAAGGCTGGTACCATCTATACTCCCAGGCATGCGTGCACACCCCAGAGGCTGACGCCTCAAAGGCTTCAGATGGATGGATTTCGCATTGCTCAGGCTTTTATGTTTGCAACTCAAAGCAGGCTTAAAGAACCTGTGTCAGATGTTGTCTGTGCTGCCATTACTGTCGCTCATGTTTTGCATCGGATTTCTCTCCTCCTCACCTGTTTTATGCCTCTTAGTCATGAATATTAATGCTCTTATAATGAGACAAAAAAGGGTGGGGCTTTTTCTGTGAGCTTATGTCACTACATGTATAATTTAGTGGCCTAAATGTACAATAAATAATGCATTCTTTGTAGCTGATGCCTTACATTTGGGTGTTCTTGTTCATTTTAAGTTGCTCTCATTAGATCTTATAACAATCTCTGTTGAGCGACGGTTCACAGTGGAGATTGATGGAGTCTTTTACTCCTCTCTCAGATTCTCAAGACTTCTATTGTCCTGTTGCGTTGGCTGCACTTACTCCACCTACACAGAGAAGGGAAACTTTTGAGGATCCGAGTGTTCAATGTTGTACCGAGAAGTCTTGGAAGTCTTCTCGGGTGATTCCAGCTCTACTCGCATCTTGACATGTGTAGATTCTACATTGTCTCTCAAACGATTCACATAATGACCAACATCTTAAGATATGGTAGGTCAGGAAATCTCAGTGCCTTGCAGCCAGCACCATATGACAAAGTTGACATGAAATTGACGACACAGCCACTGTCGTTAGCTGCTGTTTTCAACGGGTCGTGCACATCTTGATTTTTATAACCTGGCGGGTTGTGCCAACGGTGCGTTTGCCGAGTGCACAATCGTGCCATGCACCTATCGTTCAGGCAAATAACGTAATGGATGTGGTCGTGCAATGATATTACCAGCACCACATGAAGCAACCAACACAACTCCGCTAGCAGTTAAATATCTGGAACTCTCAGTCAGCTTATAAAAACTAAAGAAGCATCTTGTTTGCCCAAACAAACTACATGGATATATTCTGTTTATTTGTTTTGTTTATGTAGCTCGCAGTAAGTCCATTTCTATTTTTTTCCTTCTTGGTTTTCGATCAGTATCTGATGGTTTAAAAAAATAAATTTGTTTTTCCTCATGATTTTAGTAATTGTAAATATTTTCAGGATGTGATCTTGTAAAAAGTCATTAAATCAGACCTTTACGTGCCTCACTTTTTCAGAAGGGCTTCTTGTTTCGTAATCCTTATTTTTATTCTCCAGGACTTCTTTGCACTAAAGTAGCTCCTAGTGATGAAATACCAAGAAAAGTCTTAAAATTATCACTTTTTCTAAGAATTTCACCTTAAGGTTGGTGTTATCGAAGTTATTCCCAAGGCATATTAGCCCTTAAATCTGGTTGGAGTGGTGACTTGGACCTTTGGGTTTCTTTAGGAGAGGAGAAAAGGTGGAGCCACAGGAGTGCATCAAAAGAAGACGTTTCCTCCCCCTCTGAGTAAAGAGGAAGAATGAATGCAGTTTGCATTTGGGTTTTTCTTTCCTGATAATTCATCTTTTCAATCTTTAGTGAATAATGTCATCAGTATATAAATATAAAATAAAAACAAGTTGAATTGACAAAGCAGTAATACTTAAGTTTGGATTCACAACATCAGCTCACATTACGCATCTTGCTCCGTTTCTTCTGTTAAAGCCAAGCCAGTCTCACAGCTGATTTCAGATTTTCTTATTTCATAAAGCTACAAAGACTGTTTCAGATCCATGTGTAATGTCATTAGAGACCTAATTAGGTGTAACAGCTTCCCAACACCAAGTATATAGAAAAAAAGAAAAGAAACAGACAGTTTTTCATCCTTTATAAAGGCACCTTGTAAATTAGCACATAATTCAGTTCAGTGTTGTATCTGCTTTCGTGACTAGAGACAAGGTACTTCGGCTTTTTCATCTCTCGCCTCCCGGGGCACGATGACAGGTCCTGTATGATGACTGGCCTCCTTTCTACTGAGCGGCTTTGATCATTTTGTCATGTCAAATCAATCAAAACTTCAAGGGTGCCAGCTCACTCCCGGTGGCTACTTGGCGGGGCCTGGCGCCTGCTGCTCAGTCAGGCCTCTTCCGGGGCGCGGAGGGCCCTCGGGCCTCCGGCCTCTGTGCCTGCGGCTCGGTTCACTCTGGCACAGCTGGCTGCCGGCGGAGCCGACGGGCACGCCGGTGCAGCCCCCTCTAGTTTCTGCCCGGTGGCTACTGGGTGACCCCTCGCCTGGGTATCCTCAGCCCTTCCCATGAAGGTGGCACGGATGCCCCTCCGGTGGTCCTCCTTGGGCTCTTGCACTCTGGGACCTCTGGATGTCTGGGGCCTGGATCTCCTCCATGCCTGCTTCATGCCCTGAGGGACAGGGCTATGGCTCTCTACATCCTCTTGCAGACCATTACATGGGGAAACCATTTGAATACAAGCGCGCCGATCCACACAGGTGTGCACACAGGTGTTCACTGTTTGTAGACTTAAATCACACCTTTCTTGGTTGCTACTTCAAAGCACATTGTGCGCTGTCTGTCCTGCGTGCTGCACAACAACATTCAATATTTAGTGTTTACTGCTGTTTACACTTAGGTAGATTAATGCGATGGTGTTGTGTATAGTATGTTGCTTTGTTTTGTTTTGTTTTTTTTGCTTGTTTTCTATTCTTTTTCTCTCAACAGGTGATCCCGGAGATATTTTTTTTTTCCCCCCTTTCTCACTGTCCCTCTCCCCTTCTGTTTTTCTTTTCCTTCCTCTTTCTTTCTCCCTTTCCTATCCCTCACTCATGTCTGTCCCGTCTGTAACAACTGAAAATAAAATAAAATAAATAATAAAAACAAAGGTCGATCAAATGGACCAATACGGCAATGCCATGATGATCCATTTGGCAAAATAAATCCATTGGGTATCCTTGTTGGTCTTCAGACAACAATTCTGACGGCTAAAGAACCAAATGGGACAGGCAAAAAAAAAAAAAAAAACTTCAAGGGTGGCAGGATGTACAAATGATGGCTTTGTTTGTTGCAGTGAAGACACGATGCCCAGAAAGGCGGGAATTTAGCTAACAGGCCAGCTAACTGTAAGACTTTAAAGCAGATTTTATTTTCTGACACAACAAATATTTTCAGACAGCAAAGGCAGAAAAAAAGGCATAGGGGAGAATATTAAATGTGCTGCACAGTATGACAAAACTAACACAGAATCTCAGATAGCTGTTCTGCAGATTACGAGTCTGGAATTAATCTAAAGGAAATTTCACCACTTTGATGATCAAACTGGTGGTTGGTTAGGGAATAGACGCATGTGTAAGTACAATTGGTCCAGTTTTTCATTAGATGACTTTGAAAAACTGAAACTTCACAAATATTTAAATTTCTAACATATTTCATGACTTTTTATCAATGCATTTATCATAAAGAAAATTCATCAGATTTCTTCACCTGTGAGCAGCTTTTGTGAAATCTTTCATGGCTCTTTTATGGAGCAAAATATATTATTGATTTACATATGGTAAGATGGTAAATATATTAGAGGGTTACCTGCACAAACAAAGCCTGGAATATCCATTAGTAACCAACTAGTAGCCACAAAGGAATGTAATGTGCATGTGGACACTTGTTGCAGCCAATAGCCCAAATTGTAATACACTGAAACAGCCACGTTATTAAGAAAAAAAAGAGAAAATATTGGCTATAAAGGCTTTAAAGACCAAAACAACTTTCTCTACCTGAAAGTTGTTGTAAAGTTAACTTAGGCGTCTTTGAAGTCAAACTCTTAGTCTCCCACGACATTTTGATGAGATGTGATGCAGGAGAATGCTCCGTTTTGTTGATGTTGGACCTCCGCCTTTGATACTGTGGACCATCATGTTCTGCTAGATAGGCTGAGACACCGGCTGGGTATATCAGGGTCTGCTTTGGAGTGGTTTGAATCTTATTTGCATGAACGATCCTTTTCTGTGGCTACCTCTAAGTACAGTTTCTCTTCTACTTTTCTTGCCTATGGTGTGCCACAAGGTTCCGTTTTGGGGCCTTTATTGTTTTTGTTGTATTTACTTCCTCTTCAGCACTTATTGAGCACTTTTAAGGACATTTCTTATCACTGCTATGCAGATGATATTCAGTTATATATCTCCTTTAAGCCCAAGATGTTTCCATGCTACAGATTTTGCATAAGTGCATAGACTCCATTAGAGGTTGGATGGCTGAAAACTTCCTTCAACTAAATGAGGAGAAGACTGAAGTCCTTGTTTGTGCTCCTAAAAGATTTACACCTAGTGTTATGGAAAACTTGGGTCCACTTGCTACATTTGGCAAACCTTCTATCAGGAACCTCGGTGTAACTTTTGACTCAGCTCTGACTTTGGACGCTCGTGTTTTCAACACGAGCAGACCAGAGATTTATCACTTGAGAAACATTGCTAAGCTGAGACCCATTGTATCGCGCTCCGAATTAGAAATTGTCATTCATGCATTTGTTTCATCTCGTCTGGATTATTGTAATTCTTTGTTTGCTTGTTTATGTAAAGCCTCTTTGGAGCATCTGCAAGTTGTTCAGAACGCTGCTGCAAAGCTTCTGACCACGTCCTCCAAGTCCTCCCATGTCACACCCCTGCTGATTCAGCTGCATTGGCTCCCTAATAAATTCAGAATCCACTTTAAGGTTTTTGACATTGACATTCGAGGCTCTGCGTGGACAAGCACCAACATATATCAGGGAACCTTTACATCCATACATTCCCAGCAGGTCCCTGAGGTCATGTGATCAGGGCTTGCTGGTTGTCCAACACACGAGGCTGAAAACAAAAGGCAACAGAGCTTTTGTAACTGTGACCCCTAGACTGTGGAATTCTCTCCCTTTGAGCCTGAGATCTGTGGACTCGGTGGTCGCTTTTAAAAACAGCTAAAAACGTATCTTTTTTAACTTGCTTTTGGTTGATTTTTGTTTTTATGTTTTAGCTTCTGTGAAGCACTTTATGATTTTTTTTTTTCTTGAAAGGTGCTATATATATATATATTTTTTTTTTTTACTTTTAACTGCATTTCCTGCATTACTTGATTGTCAACCAAAGAGGCTGCTGCCAATTCAGGCACTACATACACAAATCACTGCTGTCAGTCAGTTAGCGACAGCTTAGCAAATTGGGGTATTTGTTGGTCCAGTTCGTGCAGAACTTGATCATGTAGTTGTGTAAGAAGCAGAATTTGAAAGAAGAATTTGCTGCATATACAAAGAACTAACCTGATGGTAGCAAAGTTATTCTGTGAGCCTCGGCTTCTGCCAATAAATGAACCAACAACATTTTTCTAAATGCAGTCATTTATTTGATTGGTGTGAAAACGTGATGTCTGTTGTTCTGACAGTTAACAGTGTGAAATGTGGTCTGTAACTGTAGACTTAACTGAGAAACCATTCTGATCTCAGAACCTGAAGCGAGTAGCAGAAGTGTGGATGGACGAGTACGCCGAGTACATCTACCAGCGCAGGCCCGAGTACCGCCACCTGTCGGCAGGAGACATGACTGTGCAGAAGGAGCTGAGGAACCGGCTCAACTGCAAGAACTTCAAGTGGTTCATGAGTGAGGTGGCCTGGGATCTGCCCAAGCACTACCCACCTGTGGAGCCTCCTGCTGCTGCATGGGGAGAGGTACAGTTGCTCTTATCCTCTAATTAAAGGCAGCCTAATTGAAAGATGGAACTAGAGCTACCAAGAAATGTGTGTTAGAAAGTCATGACAGTGAGTACTTTGAATATGTAAAGTGAAGCTATTTTTTTCTCAGCTTCGTGTAGTTTAGTTTTAAAATGCCACTTTGTGTGCCAGAGGTTCAGTCTAAAGATAGTTGGTCTTGTTACTGGTGTCTTAAGCAAATTCTTCTTTTTCTCCTTTGGTATAGCAGGCCAAAAGATAAGAGTAATTACCAGCGGTTTCCTCTAAAATAACTCAAGAAGCTGTCAGAAATTCTCTCCATTTGGCTCTAATATTCCTATCTGTCTGTCATAGCAGACTGCTGTCTGGAGCTGTGGACCGGTTCCACTCAGTGCATGAATTTAATTAGAGCTTAATTGCAGTGTTCTTGCCTCCTGAAATAACCCAAACTAATGGTATAATACTACTTGAAGCTGCCTGATGATTTTTTTTGCATATTCTTTGTGATTTTGGTAGTTTAAGAAATCCTCTGATCTCTGTTGAAGATGTACAACTCTTGTTGCATGAATGACGTCTTTCTGCCGTCTTTCATGCTTATGTGACTCTGCTCTTATGTGTGTTTTTTGATGAAGATCCGTAACGTGGGTAGCAACATGTGTATGGAGAGTAAACATTTTGTGTCGGGGAGTCCTATCCGCCTGGAGAGTTGTGTGAAGGGACAAGGCGATGTGAGCTGGAGACATGGACAGGTACGGAAAAGTCACTGAAGTCAGTTATTAATCAGTGTAGCTTGAATGGAGCCTGATTAAGGTCATGTTATTAGTTCACCTTCAGCGTCTAATTATTACTCATTTAACCCAAGTTCTTCTGTATACAGGAAGAGTGATGAGAAAGAAGTCAACCTGTGTGCTCACAGTGAGCACGCCTAACACGCTCCCATTGATACAAACACTGTAGGCGGCAATAAAGAAAACCTGCAAATCCAGAGAATGAATGCGCTGACATTGTCCAGATCATCTTCATTAAATTAAAATCTCAAAATAGAATCCAGACATATCCTGAGGGGAAGCGCAAGCTGCAGCGTAACTGTGTTAGGCAAACTCGGCACAGCATCATCGCTGCCTGTGCTGCTCGCATTGGTAACCTGGAGTGTGTCTGCCATGTTGTCAGATCTTTCTACTGACCAAGCTGAACTTGCAGTACAAAGCTCAAAAGATGTGGCCTTTGCGTACAGATTTATAGACGGCAACATGGTTTGACTTTTTAACCGTTTAAAACCGGTCAGAGCGGGCACGCTCCGTTTTGCGCAACTACTTTTAAATCCCGGTAGCTCTGCAACCACGTCAGCTAGCACAATAATTTTTTTTGCATATGAAACCGGAGGAGTTGTACTTACATCTTATGCCATCAGCTTGTCCTCGGTCACAGTTTCCTTCCACATATAGCTTTGCAAAAACTGTATAAAAAGCACTTGCAGCAACAAAAACATAATATTCCAGAAACACGCTTTGCCGATCCGATCAGCTGTTCGTAACACTTCCTACGTTAGTTCGCGCTGACGTCTAATCCATCGCATGTCCGCCATGACCTGCCCGAAACCGGAAGTGACGTCATTTTCGCGGAAATGTAGTTTTTTACTATCTGGGCCTCATGAGCCTATACTGGTATTTTTAAAAGTCATGTTTGACTTTATGACTTTCTGTGTCGTTTCTGGGATGCTTAGGACTCATATTGCACTGCTGGAAATAGTTTATTTTGATGCATATGCTGCTTTTTTGCAAATTTGCATTATAATATTTATTTTTGTTTTTCCTGCAGTGTATAAAAATTGGTGTATTTAAAAAATAAAACTATGAAGACACTCAAAATAAATTTCCTGTGGTGGGAAACTTTGTGCAACTTTTTTGTATTTACAGTTTTGAAGGATAAGCCTCTTAAATTTCTCTAATTAGAAATATATGTTAAAAAAACAAAAACGATTTTCAATTTTTTGGTAGTTTATTGCCCTTTTTTGCAATTTATGTAATTACTATGCACTTAATGCAGACATATTA
The DNA here is from genome assembly GCF_056152115.1 of Neolamprologus brichardi. Lineage (NCBI taxonomy): Eukaryota > Metazoa > Chordata > Actinopteri > Cichliformes > Cichlidae > Neolamprologus > Neolamprologus brichardi. The sequence goes on along the minus strand of NC_142113.1, from coordinate 30,498,732 downwards.
TTAAAATTTAGGCTGTAATGGTTGTATTGATGTATAGCAACTTGAAATGCTCCCAAACATGGCTCCACAGCATGTAAAAAAATAATATAAGCTCTGGTGGACTTGGTTCTATGGTAGGTCTTAAAGGGTTAAAGACAAGCCCAAGTGGAGAAACTGCAGGTTTTGCCAATCTGTGAGTCCCAGAGGATGTTATGATTCCAAGGATTTTGCAACAGAAACGGCCTTTTTGTTTTTTGTTGCTTTTCTTTATATTTTTCTTTCCATGGGAGTTTTGGTTCATCCATCATAATGTTGTTTTTTTCCGTGTTTTTGTCCAGGTTTTTTTGTTTTGTTTTTTTTAATCAAAGACTTGAGTTCTACTTTATTTTACTTTTTTTCTTGTGGACCTGCCCTTAAATATTTCAAACCCTTGCACACACAGTTCCCTTTTTATTGTTAAAGCCTGTTTTTGAAACTTTTAACTGCCTCCTTTTTCATACATTAACTCAACATTAGGCATGCAGAAACCATACTTTGATCTTCTTTTCATACTCGGGCCAAAAGTCGTTATTTTAGAAGTTTTTAATAGTTTAATTTTCTCCATATAATTTTAATAGTTGATGTAATTACACCCTTGATTTCATCAGGATCCTGGCACGCTTTATTAAAAGAAGCTGCTCCTTAATTTTGTCATTTAGTCAGTGATGTGTTTCACTCTCCGCCCCGTACTTACTCAGAAGATTCATTATACTGTGGTCAGATTTCCCAGCATTCCCTGCATTGGGAGTTTTCTCTTTCTGTGTGTGGGCCAGTCCTTACATTGCTGAAGGTGGCAGGTGTACAGGTATGTCATCCAGGTCAGACAAAGGAGTGATTTATTATAACTGTGTCATCAGGCTGTCCAGGATGTAATAAGCATTATAGCGATCATCTATACTCCACAATGTAGATTTAAAAAGAAATCTAAAGGAAAGCGTAGTCTAGTGGTCCAAAAATGTGCCTTTCAGCTTCAAAGTTGAGCGATTTTAGGTTTTTCTTAAGGGCACATTTATGAAATCGCTTAAGTAATTGGATTTTGTCAGCTAACGAGACATAAATGTCAAAAAAATAGTGCCCGCATAGATGGAAAAGCTTCTTCATTATCTCTGCATTGTTCTAAAAGGACTCTGCACTCACACGCCACAGCGTAGATCTTAAAGCACAGCTCATAATACAAACTTAATGGATTGAATGTCCCCTTTTGTTTCCACAGCCAAAATACTGCGCCTCAGAGCTCTGACAGTTTAATTGCTTTAATCTGAAGATGCATTGTAGTTTAATTTGTGTCACAGTCTCAATCTGTATTCAGAGCCAGCACGAAATGCATTCGCTGCAGCTCACAGGTGGCCTCTCTGGCGGCTGTCCTTGTCGGGGCTTTTCGATCCTGTACAGGAGGAGTGGAGCAAATCATTCAGACAGTGTTTGGGAGCCAGAGGGGCGACAGTCGCCTGGACACAGATGGAGATTAAAAGTTTAATTTTGTATGTTTGGTTTTAAGTAAGTTTTTTTTTGTCTGGATATGTCTGGAATCCAGAAATACTTCTGCAGAAATATTAATTGTTGAATCATTTACCAAATCAAAATGAGTCATTTGCTGGTTTAAATGAAACCAAATGCAAAAATCTAATATGAGTTGTTAGCTGAGACGTTTCAATTCATTGTACATATCAAGATTTATCATAATCGTTGATTTCACGGCTAAGGCAGCTTTGATATCAGCAGATTATGATATCAATCATTCTGATGAACTCATCGACATGTAGACAAACGGATAAGGATCATAAGAAGCTGCGTTAATCCATCACTGTCACAGAAAACGAAATAAGGGTCAAGAAAAGAACAATTGATACAGCACACGTTGGTTTTTGTTTTTTAGGTTTAGAACCATGAATAAAAACTGTGGCTACGTCCACACGTACACGGGTATTTTTGAAAACGGAGATTTTCCATTTTCGTTTTAAAAAATAATCCCGTCCACACGTAAAGGCAGAAATGAAGGAAAACGCTGCTAGGAACATGCCAAAGCAGCAGGTGGCGATATATTCCTAACCGTGCAGAAATGTTGGCCAATCAGAAGTCTAGAAGCCTCGGTGGGAAAAAGTAAACAAAGCTGGGGCATAGAAGCAGAACCGAGTCGTATGTGTGGAGGGACAGTAACTGTGTGTGTATATGTAAGCATCTAAACACTGCAGAGAGAACAATTAACAGTAACAGTGTTGTAGAAATTCATTTCACCGAAACAATAACGTGGCGCATAGTGTGACGCCAAAAAAGGCGCACACCTTTGACGCTGCATTTTCTGCGTTTTCTCCGTTTTTCTCGTCCACACGTAAATGCAAAAACTGAGTTTTCAAAAATATCCACCCTGGATGGAGTTTTTAAAAATCTCCGTTTTCAGTGGCCAAAAACGCCGTTTACATGTGGACGAAAGGTGCAAACGCATAGAAAAATCTACGTTTTCAAAAATACCCGGGTACGTGTGGACGTAGCCTGTATGTAATCATGGATATCCACTCTGTATTCATAGATATAAGATAAATACAAAATTATTGAATCAAAAAAAAGTCAACCTGTGGAGAGCCACTTCACTTCCCAATACTTCCACTGTGCAGAAACTGGCTGCAGGTCATCCCAGTGTGTAGCGGTGTACAAAATAACCCTCAGTAAATAATCATCTTTACCTTCTTTTATAGCAAAAAGCTCACATTGGAATTTCCCATTTTAATGTATTTTTGGCTCATACAGCATGATAACCTGTTCAAAATGAAATAAAACAACATTTATGCCTTTTGGATTTTTCTAACTGAATGACTTTGCCAGTAAAACATAATTCTCCAATCTCACAACAACATTTGCCTCAATGCCGATTGGTCCTTTACGGATTTCCAACTGGCCGCATTCCCTTGGTGGGGCCAGTTTGCAAATAATAATGAGACACTGAAGTTCAGGTAAACCACTTTGAGGTGTGTAAGTAGCAGCTGGATGGGGAGAAAATAAAAGCAAGAGTAAGTTTCTAGATGACTCCTGCATGCTTCATGCTTCAGAATATATTCTGAAGTAGCTGAACAGTTGTATGAGTGTTTGTATACAGTCAACACTTCAATTCAATTCAATACAATTCAGTTTCTTTATTGTCCCACAAGGGGAAATTAGTTTAGCAGCAGGATAAAAATAAACAGAACAATAATATAAAATAATAATGACAATAATAGTGATAGAAAGTCCAAGGATGGTTATTTGCCATTGAGGAGACAAGATGCAGTGGGGATAAAAGAAACCTGGAGTCTTTTAGTCTTCCTCACAGGTTCTCTGAAACAGCGGCCAACAACTCAAACTCACTGTGAAGTGGACGCTTCAAACAATTAATAATAGAATGAGCCTTTCTGAGCACATTTTTATTGTAAATGGCCAAAAGTCCATCTTGCCAGCGCCCTGAAATTTTCCAAGCAGTTTTTACCAGAAGTCCCAACCGATTCTTATTCTTCACCGTCAGGTTACCAAACCAGGCAGCGATACAAAAGGACATCACAGATTCGATAAAACTTCTATAAAACAAGGACAACATCTCAGATGAGACATTAAAAGATCTCATTTTCCTTAAAAAGAAAAGTCTTTGAACTTTTTTAGTAGTGGCATCAGCATGAGATTCAAAACACAGTTTATGGTCAAGTACCACAGATAGATATTTATAACTCTCAACGATCCCAATATCAGCAGCTTTAATGATAGTAGGTGATGAGCTATCAGAGGACTTCCTAAAACCAATAATCATGTCTTTAGTTTTAGACACATTAAGCGAAAGGAAGGACTCATCACACCAATTCACAAAATCATCTACAACCTTGGCCTGACTCGTCCCCCACTAGAAGACTGACGATCACTGTGTCATCAGCAAACTTCAGGATGTTTCTGTTTGTGAAATTACTGCGACACTCATTTGTGTACAGAATGACCAGAAATGAAAAGCACACACAGTAAAATTCAGCAGCATTTTAACAATGTTTATTACTAATTTTCCCAATGGCCTGAAGGCTATTCTAATAATAAAGCAGTAAAGTGTTGTTCTCATTTCAAGTAAAATAAGGCTTCTCCTTAAAAATAATAAGAGCTTGTCTTCAAATAGTGTTTAATTTAAAATAATGAACAGGTTTAGTTGGTGTTTCCTCTTTTCTTCATTGTTCTGAACTAAATTTTCTTTAAGCCTCCTTTCCCCCACCTGTTTCTCCTCTTCAGACTTCTGCAGCTCGTCTTCTGTTTCCTGTTTTCACGTGTGCTCTGAATAAAAGATTTGACTGCTTAGAGAGTTACAAAGCACGCAGTTGGGTCTGTGTTTCCTTTGTACGTATACGTGACTATAGTAAAGACAAAGGAAAAGGCTGCACGCATTAAAATAACCTTTGCAGAGAAAGATGGAAACAGTCTGTCAAAATCTAGTAATAGGTCTGTGAAGAATGACGGGGAATCGTAATAACAAAAGGTACAATATTGCTCATCTGTCAAAAACATACCTTGCTAAGCACCTTCTTTTATCCTGTCTTCCTTCTCTCACCCCAACCGGTCGCAGCAGATGGCCCCGCCCCTCCCTGAGCCTGATTCTGCCGGAGGTTTCTTCCTGTTAAAAGGGAGTTTTTCCTTCCCACTGTCGCCAAAGTGCTTGCTCATAGGAGGTCATATGATTATTTGGGTTTTCTCTGTATCTATGAAGCGCCTTGAGGCGACTTTTGTTGTGATTTGGCGCTATATAAATAAAATTGAATTGAATTTAACTTCTATGACACCAGCAGTCCAGAGAGGAGGGTTCTTGAGTAGAGATTTGATTATATTGTGATCATAGACTGAACCTGACTCACATACACTAAAATGCACCCAGTGTAGTGTATTATATTAGGACATTTTTCTGCATGCAGACATGTTTATGGGCTGGTTGACATGAAGACAAAGGATAAACATTTTCAGTAAACGGTTAAAAAAGTATCTGCTGTGTACATAACTCTTTCATTTAGTTAGTAAATATATATATATATATATATATATATATATATATATATACATACAAAATGCAGTGTGAGTTGAAAAAATCTGCCTATTTAAGAGCTGCTCCCTTTTCACAAACGGGCACCACAGCAGGTAACTCCACGTGTTGGATTTGGCAGAGTCTTGCACCAGATGCGTTTCCTGACATTTGTGTCTCCGGCTGGAATTGAACCAGCTACCTTTCGGTCATCAGTCAGATGTGTCACCCTCACTGGATATGGGGAAAAATGGTGACTAAAATGTAGTGAACTCTCCTGTCAGTGCTGCACTGCTTCCAGTACGGCTGCTATTTTTAGATCGCTCCCTGAACGTCTGATTCACACTGAACGGACACAGACTGGCATTTGTATCGCACTTTTCTTCTCTTACTGACCATTCGGAGCTCTTTGCACTGCAAGCTAATTTCACGCTTTTAGCGCTTCACACCTACAGCCAATCAGAGAATCACAAATTAACCTAACGTGCATGTTGTTGGATTTTGGGAGGAAGCCAGAGTAACCAGGATAGAGGAGAAAAACAAAAACACAGGTTTCATACAGAAAACTCCAGAAACCAAGGTGTTCAAATCTCCTCCTGTATAAAACAGGTCAGAAGTTCCCATCAATAATCAAAGGCCACAACTATGATAAACTTTAAGATTTTTATTAAATTCAATTCAGAACTCTACAGAAAAAGCAGCTTAATAGGAAAGTGAAAGTTTCTTACAGAAGGTTATAAAAACGATTTCTCCCACATTGATATTTTAACCCCGCGTCGCTCTTTTCAAAAGTTCTGACCTACAAAACAAACGATTCATTTCAAGTCCCCAGCAAGTCCCTTCACCCTGCGCGGAGAATTTTTCATGTCGTCTAAAGATCATCGCACTTCAAAAAAGGGAAAAAATCATTACGTTATATCTCCCGCAGGTGTTTACGTTTGGCTGGAGAGAGGACATTCGGGTGGGCGACCCCATGCACACAAAAAAAGTTTGCTTCGATGCCATTTCCCACAACAGCCCCGTCACCCTGTACGACTGCCACGGCATGAAAGGCAACCAGCTGTGGCGCTACAGAAAGGTATGACAGAGATGAAGCGGAGATCAGACTCGGAGGCTTCGGCGTGGTTATGTGTCATGTTTGTGTGGTGAGCTCTCTTTCTCTGAGCCTTTTTGTTTTCCTTTTACAGTACAAAACAGCAAAATTGCAAATGTAATTGCTTCAGAATGAATGACTTCAAGAATGCTTAATCAGTTCCCAAAGCTTTGCACTTTTTAACCGAATCTACGGGGCTCATTATGTTGTTGTGCTTTTGTGCTCGGCTATTACACAGGGCCACGTTTCTATTTTGGTAACCATTGTGGGATTTAATGTAGCCACAAAGAAACATGCTGGCAGCAGTAAACAAAAGTTGAAAGCGTTACTTGCAAACATTGGTTTAAAGTGGACCTGTTATACCCATTCCCAGCTCTGTATATTCATTATTTGATTCTATTAGAATATCTTTGCATGAGTCACTGTTTAACATGAGCTGAGTTTTTGTGCAGTCTTTATCCTCCACCACAAACAAGCCATTATAGTTCCTGTCCTCCACCCTTAACCCAAGATTATTCTCATTGGCCGTCCCTCACAAACAGAAGGTTTGAACAGTCGAGATATCCCCTCTCGCTGACGTAAAACAGACGAGACATGACAATGTTGAGCATTTAGAGCAATAGCCAGGGTTCTAATAGTTTTGCAATTTTCATTAGTTTTTATTTTTATTTAGTTTTGACTTCAGATTTTCAATTTTATATCAGTTTTAATTAGTTTTTACCAATTGTTTGCTAGTTTAGTTTTTATTTTTTTTGAAAATCCTTAGTTTCAGTTTAGTTTTGATTAGTTTCAGTTATAGTTTTAGTTGTTTGCAATAATTAAGTGTAACAAAATCCCAGTTTCATCATATCAGTCATTCTGCTCATCCTTGTGTATGTTGCTATTCCAGCTACCATACTGCACCCTGGACAGGTCGCCTGTCTGTCGCAGGGCTAACACGCAGAGACAGACAACTCACATTCCCACCTATGGGTTCTTTAAATAAATAAATAAAGGCAGATTAACAACCATTGATACCAGGCAACTATAAAATGTATATCTTGGCCCCAATGAGACTATTAACTCTCGCAGCACCGGGTGTTCGTAATTTTGGTTCAAGTGAATTGATAAACTTTTTGAAGGTAATTGACTCACACAGTTGTGTAGATATCCCCGTCCTGTTGTCTCGGGATGCATCACGCTGCCTTGCCTGGGGTTAGCTTCTGTTTTCTGGGGATGAGGGTTGGGTGTGCTCCCTTACCTTCTCAAGCTAAGCTAGGTTAGCCTTCTTGTGCGAGCTTTTCAAGTGCACTTTAAGGTTTGTGGGATTTTTTTCCCCTTTAGAAATGTCCCTCATAATTTGTCTGTTTCCACTACAAGACACTTGCTTTATCCAAAACAGTCATATTCAAAGTAATCCCAAATTGGACTCTGGCGCTTTCTCCCGACTTTTCCTGACATGATTCTGCGCGTGGACGGAGCAGCGACACAGACGACTCGACTAACGTGCTGCCACCTGCTGGCATAATGAGACACAGCAAGAAAAAAAATCTGGAAACTAAACTTCATTTTCACCCTTGACTCTTGTATGACACGCACACATCAATGATAACTAAACACATTTTTGCTATAAATTCAGTTAATTTTAGTTAGTTTTGTGAACACTCATTACAGTTTTAGTTAGTTTTCCTTTTTTTGTTTTTATTTTCATTTCCGTTAACGAAAATGTTTTTTCACTTCTAGTTTTCGTTAGTTTTCGTTAGTTTTCGTTAACGATAATAACCTTGGCAATAGCTGTCAGGGAGTCATCGTTTCAAACACCGTCCATGTTTTAAATGAGCTTCCAAATAGTTTCTCTTTAACGCAGCCCGTCATCTCCCCTGTTTCTCCCTCCAGGATAAGAGTCTGTATCAACCCGTCAGCAACAGCTGTATCGACACCAGCCCGAACGAGCGGCGCGTCTTCATGAACACGTGTGACCCGTCCTCGCCCACTCAGCAGTGGCTGTTTGAGAAAACCAACGCAACCGTGCTGGAGCACTTCAATCAGGGCGCCAAGTGAAGTCCTGCAGCATCCACGAGGAAGGACTCGCGCAGAAGTGGAGCTGCTGCTGCTGCTATTGCGAACTGGGGTACTTCCCATTTGCCTCGCAATGAGGTGACAGCTGTTTCTCTTTGGGGTGCTGGGAGTGAGGCAGGGCGGGACGCGGAGGGGGTTAGTTAAACGCATTAGTGTGAGGGAAGATTGGGTTTGAGTTTGATTGATGGGATTTGTGTAAAAGTGACTCTGTGAGAGATGGGTGTGTTCTGTCGGGGTGCTGCTGTGGCAGTAGGTCTGTTTCACTTCCTGATTTTTATTAATTTTTGTTATCATCTGCCATCTCTTTATTTCTTTTGCCCGTTTCAAATCTCCCTCTCTTCCCCTGCACTGTTTCCTCTCTGGGGGTTTGTCCATCCTCTCTTTCTGCCCATCTACCTTTTATCCTCCAATCTCTCCTCCCTCGTTTCTCTCCCGGTCTGCCACTGCCTGCATGTCCGTCTCTATCTGCCTGCATGACTGCACCTTTGCCCACCTTTTTCATCCTCCCTCTCAAATATCCTTATGTCTCTCCAGCTCTGACAACCTCCCTGGGGGTAGATGAAGGGGGGGAGGGGCTCTTGCTGAGCCAAAGTCGTACTGACACCTGGGTGAAGCCAGGCAGAACCACTCTGAAAATCACCTGGTGAATTGATTCTCCTTTACAACCTTCTGTTCCCTCCCTCATCCTTCCCCTCATGTGTGTAACTCCTGGTCTGCGGGCAGAGCTGCGTTGAATGTAGTGGGTGAAAGTTGACAAAGACGGTCCAAGGAGATAAGACCTTTTGCACGTGCCTCACTTATTTGTTCCGTATTCTCTGCTTTCCTGTCTGTATTTATTGATTAGTCCTTCGCAGATTCGTCACTGTGCCACGTTCTTCTTATATTCCTCAGAGGCGAGCGCTATCCGACGCCAGGGTATGTGCAGGCCGACTCCTGCTGGGTAATGGTGCAGTCAGACTAGATTTTGCTTTCTTCGTAGACGTCCTGCATCTCTTAAAGTAGACAATAAGAATGCAGGCTGTCTGTGAGGCCTACGCAGAGATAAAAGCGACAATGGCAAACAGAAGATCCAAGGTAAGGTCATTGCACTGCAACAAGGCTCCAACAAGTGTGGAGTGGGTCCCTTTATTTGAGAAAAGCTCCTCAAAGCAGTGACCACTAAATCAGGAGGTATTTGTTCAGAATTTAGTTTTAAGGTTGCCTGGTTACTGCGGTTTGTTAGCTAAATAGCCTAAATACTACGACGACGACTCCTCATTATTCAAACTACATCTCATAGGATTTGCAGTATACAAGCAAGTGTGCTTTTTGGCTCTACGCACACAGCAAGATGTTTAAAGTTTGGGGCTCATTTGCCTGCTACATTCAACAGTGTGTACTTTGTTGGGGCTGTACCAAAAGCAAATGGAGAAAACAATATGCAATTATTATAATAATAATAATTATAATATGCACTGTAAGTTTTCCCAAGCCAAACATCTGTCTGACTGCACCATGAGAGCTTCTTTGCATTATTGTGGTGACAGTGGGAGTGGGAGTAGCTGTCACACCTCTTTGAGTTTCTCCTTTGCTTTCTGTGCGCTATTTGCCGCTTTCCACTCAGTCACTGAAGCAACCCGGTCACAGACGGCCAAGCAAGGGGTCTCGTCAAAGTGCGGAGCAGCAGGCACCACCACAAATAGACCCCTGCATGCCCGGATGGCTGGCCGTGTGACTGACAGGCTAGCTGATTCTCAGCAGGGCTGCCTGATTGGCCGGCCGCCATGCTGACACGTCACTTTAGAGTCCAGTGTGAGCGGGAGTAGAGACCAAAAGGGGAAATTATCCAGGATAGCCTCGCCAAGGTAGCGCTGGGATTGAGACTAACGTGTGTGTGTGTGAGAGGGGGGGGGTTTAAAATGCATTAAGCACTTATGGAATGATAAACTTGAATGAAATCTTAGTGCCTTGTTAGAAGAGGACTAGATGTTGCTGTGTGTATTTGCAGGAAATGTGTGTGGCCTGAAATGTCCAGATGAAAATAGGGAACAATTCCTCAATTCAGGAAGTGACTTTGCTTGGATTTTTTTTTATGCTGTAAAAGACTCCTCAAGTCTTTGAATCGACTCCTGGTGCAGGACCTTGAACGCACCACTGGCTTCGTGAACACACGTGTAACTGCTGGCTGTGAATAGAGCTAAAAAGACTGTTTTTCGTTGTTTTCCCAGCATATTTGCTCCTGCTGTCAAAAGTAAACCACAACCCTAAGAAGACCTTTTGTTGTATTGAAATCATGATATGATGCTGTGTTGTTTTCCCACTTGTTCAATCCAGAATATTATAATGACAGAGGAAATTGCTGTCTTTGTTTACCAGTGTCGCCATCCGCCTTTATAAATCCTTTTCTTCATTCTGTTTTTAATCAAATGTGCTTTCATCCTTTCTTTGATCCTGTGGTTTAGCTGATGGTGATTTTGCTTGAATCCCTGTTTGACACTATGTTTTGGGATGTTCTGGTCTGTCGCCTGCACACATTCTCTAATCCCATTTTGCGAAGCAGAACAATGTTCAGTGTGTGCCATTTTAATCATCAGATCCAGGTGTTGGGCTCTGGAAGATATTAACATGCAGTAGTAGACCAAAAGAAATGGTAATATTCACTATATATCACAATATTTCAGTATTTAAGTCAGATATTAGAAAATGTTGGGGGAAAATATATATCGAGCTCCTTGTTGTGTGCAGATTAAAACCTTTTCCAACACAAACGCAAAACGGATTTCATCGCAATCAGTGCAAACGATGATTTGTTGTTTCCAATTCTGTCTTATCACATAAATTGTTCACACAAATTCTAACCAAGAACCCATATTTAGATGGCAGAGCTGGTAGATTTGCAATGAGATTATTGAGAGGTGAAGATAAATAACTATCACAAGTGTTTTCTAACATGTTCGACTATTAAGTTGTTAAAACCTGATCTACTTTTCAAAAAACCCTTCTTGAGTTACAGTAAATGGTTCATTTACCAGCATGTAACTGTTATTTATTAGCAGCAGGTAGTCTGTTCTTGCTGTTGGTCCCTCACCACACTGTCTCCAGCGGTTTAGCAGTGTGGACTTAATTAAATATTAACTAAAATTAATCAACAAATTATTTTAATAAACCGTTGACAGACTTGCTAACTTCATACCTCATGGAGGATAACTGTGGATGTTCTAGCTCAGTGTTACATACTGTAGCAAAAGAGACAATCAACAGTTTGTGTGGTTTTCCTACCCTAACATAAAGCATCACATGTCTCTAAGGGATTTGAACAATAAAGGATAACAGCTTTTCATTCTGTGCACGTTTAAAATCCGTCTTCATCAGGTCTACTCTGTTTTAAAGAGGAACAAAAGATTTCCTTTCTCTTCTTCACGCTGACCTTCGAGCTACATGCCTGGATGCTTTGTACACTGTCAAATTGTTAAAAGATGACTTAGAATTATTGTTTCAGACCACCGAGTGAGGTTACCAGCAGATGATCCAACAGGAACAATTTGTTATCCACTGTATATCCAGATAAGATTTCTTATCTTTGACATCATGCTAGAATTGATAACGGGCTGGGCTGTTGCTGGGATTGTTTGTTTGGGTTTTTTTTCTGAAGAATTGTCAATACGAACACTCTTTGTGGAAGTTTTATAGACGGTGGGTACATAAGGCAACATTTTTGGTTTAAATGAGACTGTCAAAGTACTAAAAGTTACTTTATAGTTCTTGAGAAAGTGTACTATTCTTTAATATTTCATCTTGTTTTTCTTCTCTCACATTTATCCTGCAGAACAGTTTAGAATTGCATCTGTTTTCCTTGAGTCTGCCAAGCCCAACTGTCACATAAATCTTGGATAAAAAGAAGAAGATTATCATCATTACAGCCTTTTGGCTGTGTTGTATAGAATGAGTAAGAAAAGTGTTTCAGGTAGCTGATGTGTTAGCTTGTGCTTTTTCAAAGATGTTTTAGGCATGAAGAGCTATAGTAGTGCCAGAAAATCCCTTATTCCAATAAAACATCAGGGGCAGCAGAATCAAATGCAGTAGGACGAGCTGATTTTAGAGAAAATGTAGAACTTAGCTGTCAAATAGAATGCCATGATTAGTCAACTGGAAGGCTCGTGTTTAAACAGGTATCTGACAGTTTCCTGACAGTAAATCATGATATAATTTGACCTGGAACGTGCTAAAATGCTTTATAGAATAGCCAAAGTCCTATTTTTAAGTAACAAAATATAAAATACAAAAACACAGCAAAAGTCTTATTTAGATGTCCTAATCGTCCCTGCAGAGTAATCTTCATGTTCCCCTTGCCTCAACTGCGCAGAAAAGAACCAGAGGTCATTGCTGGTATTTAGAGTTGAGTCTTTTGGGTCTCACAACCAGAATCGTCATTAACATGACTTTTTTTTTTTTTCCTTCAGGAAAATGTTTGGTAAAGCCCCAGTCGCACAGGCCTGGGCCCACCATGATTGAGATGTTGGTGCTATCACTAATAAATCTGAGGTTAAAATAACATATTATCAGTATAACAAATTAAGCCATCTCACTACAGTGTAAACTCAGCTCTCAGTCCCTGTTGTTGAAAGAATAATCCCAAGCTTGGCATATTTGCCTCGAGGGCAGGAAGACGAGGAGCACCTTTTGTGAATTTTGTTTTGACAGTTTAGTGAGTCGTCACAAAATGACGGGAACTGCATCCTGTTCGAGCCGATAAGACGATAGCAATGATAATCAGCTGTTCTGCAGGAAAGGATGGGGGAGGAAACGAGATGATGCCAAAATGGCGTCCATGCTCTTCATCTTTACTGTGTTTTGTACAAAGTGCATTAAATTAAAAAGGAACTTAAATGGATCGGTGTCTCTGGGGAAATTTCACAGGATGTTGCCAACTCTATCCCTTCAATTATGTTTAATTGAATAAGCTTTTAAAAGTGTGGGGTTTTTTTCAATCGAAGTAATATGTACCTTTCTATTGCACATGTAAAGTTTGTTTTATTACATCAAAGCATAACTTGGGTCGAAGACTTTGAGGCACTGCTTTATTTCAGCTTTTATCCACTGTGGTAAAGTATTTAAGTAAGAAAAAACTTCCTTGCAGACACTAGGGATACGAATTTATCGATTTCACTATCACTTAACATAGATCGGTTCTCATTGGCACCGTTTTTAGAGTCGACACCATCACTAAGAAACATATCAAAGGAAAGGAATTGAACTACTGGGAACCGTTCCCTACAAGACCCGATCCTCAATTCCTGTCCCTAGCTGGCACCCATATAATGGTATAAACCACAGTTCAAGTACACAAACACTTCATATGTAATACTTTTCCACAGCTGCTGGGATAGAGCAATCGTAAATGTGCTGAAGCGTTTTATAACATTAATATCCAAATGCATTTTTAAGTTTTTTCCCACCTTCATATGTTCAGTCGAAAGTCTGTTGGGCAGAATAATCTTAATTTACAGGAGCAAATGTTTTTAATGTCAGTGGCCAACGTGGCCCATCACACAATGTTGTGTACGTGTGTGAGCTGTGATGTGTAGGGAAGTGTACATTTTGTATCTCAAAAATATCCAATATTTTTTTTCTACTGACATTGCAACTGTAAAGGTGTATTTAGGTATTTAACAAACTGTACAATTAAACTGGAATTGTATGATATTTTTTTCTGAAAATTGTAAAATAAAAAGGTTTCTATATTTGGATGAATATATCTGTGCTTCTGGAACTTCATTTAAAAAAAAAATTCTCCATAGTTGAATAAAATAGTTATCATCAAATCAGTGATCACCAGTGTTGGTCAAGTTACTTGAAAAAAGTAATCAGTAACTAATTACTGATTACTTCCCCAAAAAGTAATCCCGTTACTTTACTTATTTTCAAAAGTAATTAATTACTTAGTTACTTTTTAACAACATTATTTACAAACTGAATAGGTGATAAAGCGATAGATCTTTCAGCCCAATTCTACTTTTTCTACATAATCCATCATACAAAATGTAATCAAATGAAAAAGTCTCTTTTTAAAACTTGTTTTATTAGTTTTAATCTTTTAACTTTATGCATCAAGCAAAAATGTAATTATATGCAACATTCTCTGACTGGAAGAAATTTGTTTAATATTTAAACCTATTTTCTGCACATTCCAGCACATAATATATAAATATCTATCTGTCTATCTGTCTGTCGCAAGTAAAACACAGCAGAAAATAAATAAAGTCAAAGACTAGCGGTCCTGTTGCTCTATTTTCACCTGTAAAGCAGGAGTAGGGCAGGCGGAGGTTTACCCTGGTGCAGGTGTGCCGCAGCGGTCAGTGGAAGAATACGGCAGTTTCTCTGTGAGTTTCCCATTACGTCGTAGCTACTCGGTGCTTGCTTGGAAGTTTAGGGGTTTTTTTCGCTGTAAAAAGAAGTTTTCTTCCCACACAGTGAACAGTGGACACTAATGTTTTTGTCACTTTTTATGGAATCAAACTTAAAGTAAGGTCAGTACTTCCACGCTTTAAACGCTGCACGCTCATACTCTCTCTGCACTCGATATATGATCCATTGTTGATCTGCACACAGCTGTTGTCACAAACGTCGCACTCGCTTACGTCACTGTCATGAGATGTTCTCGCAAAAAAATCACGGTTTTAGGAACGCAGTAACGCAGCGTTTCTACGGGAAAGTAACAGTAATCTAATTACCGTTTTTGCAATAGTAATCCCTTACTTTACTCGTTACTTGAAAAAAGTAATCAGATTACAGTAGCGCGTTACAAGTAACACGTTACTGCCCATCTCTGGTGATCACACACAAATGAAGTTATCATCAAATCAAGTCCTTTTATATAGCTTTATATGGGGGGGACTTATACTAGAAGCCTCTCGCCTCTAACCACCTCTTTAAGCCAACTTTCAGTCTCCTTCATTTAAGTCTGATACATAATAAAAAGGATGAGGCATAAACTGGTGCACTTTACAGGGAGTGTCACTGCAATCCTGCACTTGGGGCTTGATCCAATCTCTTGGGTTGGGGTGACGATGTCTCCCCCCAGCATCGTCCTGGCTCCCCCTTGCTGTAGCATGCGTCTTTTTTACCCTACCCCGCGCTCATTTTTCTAACATCCAATCCATATAGTTTTCCCAGTTTTGCCCTCAGATGAGACAACGACATTCTCAGTCTGTGTGAGGCAGTGACCAATCAACGTCAGAGATGACGGAGCACCAGGTGCGCGAAAAGGCTGCTCATTCCAGTTGCGATCGTCTTCCCTAAATAACTTCAGCGTAAACGTCTGGTGTTCCGAGCTTTCTAATTTCCTCCCCTTGTCACTTCTTGTTGTAGGTTCTGTATGGCTTTAATCGTTTCTCTGACTGATGGTGCAAAAACACACTTTCCACATGCTTTAATCCCATAATCATTTCCCCCAGCAACCCGCTAACTCTGATAGCTTTCAGTGATTTATCCGTGGCTGGAGTGATATTGCTTTTGCAAGTTGGCCCATTTCTCCCAGAGTCTCCTGGGATGTGTCGTAACTCAAAACTTTTCATGTTGGCTGAGAAGGACTGAGAACGTTCTGGTTTGGTAAGAACACTTATAGTGTCGTGTTATGGGAGCTTTCATGTAATTGCACAGTCACAACACTTGAGCAGCAACATGCTGATCAAAGGACGGGTTTTAGGTTCCTGAGAGTAAAAAAGAGAAGGAAAAAAAAAGTTTCAGTGATGATGCAATATATTCAGGGTGTGCAAATCAGACTGATGTTATCTGCATACTAATTGTTTTCATATTCATATTTATTTCCAGTTAATTAGCAAATAATCAGCATTCCCTGAGACTCAGGAGCTGTAACTGGGACAGAGATCAGGCTATTACATTAGCAGTGTTCCTCTAAAGATATCCATTAAGTTTCTTTATTGGGCTCAGCACCATTATAAAAAGAAAAACACAATCCAATTGTCTCCCATAATTCACTAATACCCCCTCGCTCTGTGCTGCTTGCTCTCTGGGCCAACAGCTCCGTCAGATTACACAGCAAAATGGGAAGACGTTTCAATGACAGAGTGTCACGGCTTTGATTCCACGCATCTTCAAAGAGTACAGAGGGTTTGGCAGATTGAACTGCACAATTATACGGGGGTGTGGGGAATATGGTTGCCTTTTGTTTTGCAATTTCTTGTCTCGTGTCATTTTGTTCCGTCCCACGCTGACAAGAAAAGTTTCGGATGGAGGAGGACGGCTGTCTCACACATGAGGGCTTAAATTGCAACTACCTTTAAATACAGCAATGCAAGGGTGGCCACATCATATTGCATCTGGCATTGCTGTGAAGCAGTGCTGGGTGATTTCATTAATTCATCTAAATGCAGATGACAAAATAGTCCAAATGCGTACTGAGTTGTAATGACAGTGATGCCATGTGGTCTGAAGGCTTAGCCAAGTATGGGTTTGCAAAGTAAACTAAATGTCATATCAAATATATAATGCTGGGAATACAAATGGACAGCCATTTAAGAAATTGCATTAAAACTTTGGTAATGCAAATTCTGCAATATCTGTACAAACTGCATTATGTGTAGCCTCCCTCTTCATCCACAGCATTTTGTTCTGTATCACAGGCGTATAACCTGCAGCATCAATTACACCCAGGTTTCATAGTTCTCAAAGCATAGTTTTATGCATATGAACAGGGGGCGTCCTTGCTAATGGGAAAGTTACACAGCTGTTGAAAAAGAGACACACCCACGCACATCTACACATCTGCCAATAAATCTGTTATTCCTATAGGAATATGGGGGGGAAAAAAACATGTTGACAAATTCTTTGGTCATGTCTATCATAACACATTTTACCCTGCAGCAAAATTTGAAGAAGGCATCATCGCCTCACATAAAATAATATAAGAGATGGGAAGAAACGAAAAAACGTACACACGCCACCGCATGAACAAATATAATAAAAAGAAAGAACAAGGGACTAAATAACATTGTTTGTTTCCCATGGCGTCGCCCGTCTCTTGCTCAGCTATCAGCCCTTTGCCCCTCAGTCTTATTATCTCGGTCTTGGGTCAGTGAAGGATAATACAACTCCAGCCTGAGAGATAATACATCTCCGGTCAGACCTCACTTCAAAGCAAACTAACAAGCTCCACAGACAGACACACTTAGCTGGTCCATGAAATTCAAAACGATACAGAGCTCGGGCCGAAGCGGCGCCTGTCATCGATCGATTCATTGGTAGTGGGAGCGTCTGTGGGGAGAAAACAGAGGTGCAAATTCACCGTCGGGAGGCAGAAGGAACGTAAACGTGGGATAGGGTTCTTGCCTGTGCTCTCCTTCTCCACAACTCAAACAAAAAGCAAATGAAGAACAATAACGCAGACTTAACACTTCGCCACAATGTAGTTCTGCTTAAGTCCAAACCACTGACATGTGTGTTCATAAGAGTAGAGACTAACTGATGCTAGCTGTTATGCAGGTGCTGTTTTGGATGTTGAACATCAGCGCAAAGCTTTTTAGTACTCTCCAGCTCTCCGTTTTTGCTTTTCTTCTCAGTTCTCAGACATTTGCTTAAAGCTGCTTCTTTCCTTATATTTTTTTAGTTCGGCCTATAGACTACAACAACAACATACTGTGAAATGTGTCCATTTCTCTGTGCTCTACAAGTCTTTGGTGTTGCTTTAGGCTACGTTCACACTGCAGGCGAAAGCGCATCAAATCCGATTTTTTTGACCCTATGCGACCCATATCCGATCATAGTGTGACAGTGTGAACGGCACAAATCCGATATTTTCAAATCCGATCTGGGTCACTTTCGTATGTGGTACTGAATCCGATACATATCTGATGTTTCAGAAAGCGACTGCTGTTTGATGGTCATGTCGCATTAAATCCGTCTTTTACGTCACTGACACAAGACAGACGCCAATTATCAGCGCCGGAGAAGACGTCGCGAACGCTTCCTGGCCATCCGGTGAAACTGCTAGGAAGACAACGTTGGAGAAACGTGAACATTTTATTTGTACTGTATAATCTGCAGATTCTGACAGAAATCTGCAACTATCCTTTGAAGCACCGCTCCTCTAAAACAGCAATAAGGATCATTATTAGGTTATTTTCATTATTATGTAAATAACAAAATAACTTAAAGCAAAAATTGGGAAACGTAAAGTCTGAAGTCTTTATATTAAGGGCCATCAGTCAAACAATACTGTTTGCTCTGGGTCTAAACAGAGCGCGTTGTGTGTGACGTCTTCTTTTGCGCATGCGGCCGCTTTGAGCGTTCACACTAGAGCGCGTTTGCTGTCGCATTTTATTTGTAGTGTGAACGAGCAGACAAAAAAAATCGGATTTGATCAAAAAATCGGAATTGAGCATTAAGACCTGCAGTGTGAACGTAGCCTTAGTGACACCAGCTTAACCCTTCCCTCATGTCTCGATTCTGAACATTATTAGAAACATCTTCAATGAAAAATAAGCTATAAATTTGTAGAAGAATACATCATGTCAGCAGCTGTCCTGGTAGATGTCTGCTTATATAAGTGCTGCAATGCACAGGGAGTTTGGGCTTGGTGGTAGGGGGTCAGCCACGTCCCATGGATAAACCTCTGGGACCGCTAGATCAACTCTCACTTGTGGTTCCAAGATGTTGCTTGTGCACAGCAGCAGCCACACCTCAGTAAGCTACTATTTTGGTTAGGTTGTCCACATCTTCTGCTTAAGCCCAGTTAAATACAGTAGACAGATGCATGAGAATATAGTGAGACCCATGCACGCGTCTGCCATGAGGAAGTTTCTCTTTTCAAAGATTACTTAGAAAGGGAATCAAACATAAATAGCACAAAGTTTCTCTTTTCAATCACAACTCCTTACCTTTGCTGGTAAGGAGAGATTGCTAGAGATTTCAGAAAGTCACTGAATCAAAAAGAGGTGTTCAAGTACAACGAAAGGTCTTTCTCTGACACCAAACTCGAGGTGATGGAGCTGTAACGGCAAGTTAAATTTTTATGTGTGGCCAGACTCATGGATGAAGGCGATGTATGACCCTGGCAAACATGAACGCACGATCTGATATCCTCGTGTTGGTGTTGTTCCCAGATCATCATACTAAAGGTTGTTCCAGGATCAACATTGCAAGTGACCAATCAGAATGTTGTGATGTTATACTTTTGCGACTTCGGGAAAAACCGGCGTAAAACAAAAAACTGTAGTTAAGCTGCGAGAAACCGCCTTTGTCCGCCGATCAACGGACCCTAACCCTGACCCTAACCCTTTAATAAACACTAAGCAGAATTGATATTGTCCTTGCGATCGTGGCTCAAGAGTTGGGAGTTCACCTTGTAATCGGAAGGTTGCCGGTTCGAGCCCCGGCTTGGACAGTCTCGGTCGTTGTGTCCTTGGGCAAGACACTTCACCCGTTGCCTACTGGTGGTGGTCAGAGGGCCCGGTGGCGCCAGTGTCTGGCAGCCTCGCCTCTGTCAGTGCGCCCCAGGGTGGCTGTGGCTACAATGTAGCTGCCATCACCAGTGTGTGAATGTGTGTGTGACTGGATATGTAAAGCGCTTTGGGGTCCTTAGGGACTAGTAAAGTGCTATATAAATACAGGCCATTTACCATTTTTACCATTTTGCAACATTGGAATTTCATAAATGCACGAATGGGTTGGTGCGCAAAAGAATAACGTCACAATAATGTGATTGGTCACTTGCAATGTTGAACCTGGAACAACATTTTCATGATGATCTGGGAACAACACCAACACGACGATATCAGATCATCCAACATGAACACGGGTGTTTTGCTTTTCTCAGTTTTAACTGAAACTGTATTCTTTGATTTTACATCAAATAGTCTTTATCTAAAACTAAGTGTTATAAGGTATAAAAAACATTTTTTGGACTGGGTGAGGGCTTTGTTGAGACATTACTGACATACTTTGAATTTAACAACTGTTGCGTCAGACAGTTTTGTTAAAAAAACATAACCGATGCCTCCAGGTGGTTCTTCCGATGAGCGCATGATGTCTTTGATCGTTTAAGAATTTAACCGTGGTTCAAATTCAAATAGCGATGAAATAAAGAATGAAAACACAGACTAGAACCAAAAGGACAAAAGACTGTTTTCAGGTGCAACAATTTGTTGACTTTGAATGCTTCTATCCAGATCTGTGAAAACACGTACACGTGCAAAAGGAACATTTTCACATCAAGAATGCAGCTCATTGAGATTCCTCATAGTTTCCTCAAACGGTCCCCGATGCTGTAGTGTGGGCTCTGAGGACTGTGCAGCGCCAAGGTGACAATGACAAGAAAAGTGAGTTTTATCTCCCTGCATTGATTAAATAAAGGTCAGAACATTTATTTTTAGAATCATTACACACTCTAAAATACTGATGCCGAATTGATTTTGGTTGTTTTCAGCTGGTTCTGATTGATGAATGGGGCCCGTTGGTGATTCTCATGCGGGTCGTCGTGCCTGTGCCGTTGCGGGGATACATGGAGCCAGACTAGGCTGCATGGACTTTGCATCGATTTGTCTTCTACTAAAACTTGAGCTATGTAGAGAAATGACAACAACATTCATCATCGTCTTAGCTGCTTTAAAGGACAGAGATGAGAAAAAGTTTTAGAAGCGCAAGATCATTATTGTATCCAAGTCTGGGTGAGCACACCGAGCAGAGTCTGGTGAAATACTGGGAAAGGGGCATGACGTCTACATATGTTAATGACTCGAGAGGTGACTAATCCTTTTTCCCCAGCATGAAAGGATTACACAACGAGAAACAGGTAGGAAGCATTTTGACATTTGAAGAGCCTGGAAAGTAAGAGGATGAAGATTTATTCTTAGAGCAGCTTTGGCAATAGATCAAATTTAGTTGCCTAATCTTCGAGCTTTTACTGACTTTCTTGCATTATTGTCATACTTTTAGCAAGTTTTTCAAGTTGTCATGTTAATTTGTCTGACAAAAAGAAAGCAGGAGGGCAGGAGACCAAGATAACTGTGTATAAACACACACACATATACATGTATACACACATGCCACTCTGCGTGGTTTAAATCATGACTCATGCACACTCACCCAAGTCACTCAGAGCTCCATCTGAGGCTCAAATTTTCATCTTTGTCACCACCAGCGTCCAGACTCTTGGGGGTCCTGTCCCTGCTGGGATTCCATTCTGCCATGGATGGTCATCGGAGTTAGACCCCAAATACAATTATTCATCTCTCTCTCTCTCTCCCCCCCTCCCTTCTTTCAAATGATCTCTCTTTATTGAAATCCAGGCTTCAGTTTTCTTGTCCGCTGACTGTTGTGGGAAGGCTGGAATTTGTCCCAGCTGTTAATGGGCGAGACTCAGTACACCCTGACCAGCAGCAGGCAAACATTCATGCTGAGATCTACACTTACAGCCAACACAGAATCACCAAGCATGTCTTTGGACTGTGGGAGACAGGCACAACGAGAACACCCAGAGTCCGGACAGAAAAGTTCCAGTTGGTGTTTAGTTTTGTTGATTTGTTTTTTACTTTTTATGCATAATGGACCTTCCATGACCTTCCAAGCTATATAGTCTATGTCTTCCATATTTCCAACTATATCCATAATCACATACTGTGTATGCTACCATTGTATCTAGTGTATTATCTTACTTTTTTTTCATTGATTGTACTTATTTGTATTTTTGTATTTCCTTCATATATCTGTACCTGAGCTGAGGTGACGCAAAAATTTCCCCGTTGTGGGATCAATAAAGTCTTATCTTATCTCTTAAAAAACGGCTATTTTGTGAATCCTTTTTTAAAGATATTGAATGTGCCAACAGCCAGATTCAAATGTTTTCTCTCTAGTATTTGAAGGCCAGTCTTTAATTTGTTCATGTCAACCGTACACCCAATTATCAGAGATAAGACTCGTAGAATCTCTTAGGATGAGGGTTAAGGTTAAGCTTAGGGGTTTGGGTTAAGTAATTCTTTAATAGAGAGTCAGTCGGCCATACAGTCCCATATTCCCATATTATTATTATTATTTTCCCACGTGTGGGACTAATAAAGGTTAGCTTATCTTATTAAAACAAAAGCTAGCAGCTACAGTAGCTGTTGACAAACATAGTTGTTGGTTGGACTCCTTTTGCCAACATGCTAAAGTCTTATGTTGTTTTCACTCATGGGTGTGAGTTTGGCGCTTTTCATTGCCAGCTTGCATTTTTTTAAAAACCGAACCAAACGTAGCATCACACGCTGTAAATCTGGTCAACTCTGGGACAGAAAATAATGGAAGTTTAAATCACCTACTTTATGTGCCGATCATCTGTTGCCTGTAGTCCCTTCCATGAGCACTGATGCTTAGCATGTGGGGTGAAGCTTTTACTTCCAGTAACCTGTGTTAGTAGAACAGCAGATATTTTAACCAAGCTTCTGAGCTCCTGATGGTTGGGCCAAAACCTTGCATGGTAGCTCACTGTGTGTGTGGATGAGCTCCAAATATCAAATAATGTACAAATATCAGCAGCTCATATCTGTCGTGTTAATGTGTGAATGCCAAGCTGTTTACTCAGTATTCAAAGACTATTTTAACTCCATGAGGTTCAGTTTAAAATTCTATACTCATCCCTAATCTTTCCTATCTTTGAGGGTACAAAGTCAGATAGAAGCTATTAAATCAAGTACAAACAGACAAGAGATTAAAGTGGCAAAAAAAAGAAAAGTGAGCGATGAGCACATGGTCAGATTGCTGAGCTGAGGTGATGAGAAGAGAGATAATAATGGACAGCAGAGAAAATTAGATGTGGGGAGGAGAAGGGGAGATAAAAAGGTGAAGTGATGCACTTTAATAATCCCCACAATCACTCACACTTTTTCCAGGTTTACGTTCAGGGAATTCGAATACTTTGCTGCAGAATTTGTGACAGATCAAGAAAAAGCCTTTTGAAATGTATTCCAGCAAATAGAAAAAAATGGGTAGACCACTAAAATAGTCCAGTGCATGAATAGAAACCTATAGAAAACAGGAAGGAGGAATGATCTGTGTTTCAGATTCAAAACACTGTAATCTATATTTAACTGAGCCAATGAATTCATCCGGCCAACATAAGGACTCTAAATGAAAAGGAAAGCAAAAAACGGGAGAAAGTAAAAAGAGAATGGAGCATATGTACCATAAAAAGGATCCAGACACCAGAGAAAGAAATAAAGGCAGAAATAGGGTGAAAGCAAGTGGAGTTTGGACACTGACTCGGAGGCACAGGAACACAGGTGGATAAAATATAAAACAGATAAAAGACGAGCAGACAGTGCAAATATTTCTGGGCTGAAGACGTGTACAGCCTCATTCCCACTGCCGCCTTTCGTGCTCAATTCAGAGTAACCACTCATATCTAATTTCTGCAGTCGGTTTTTCAGCCCTGACATAAACTGACAGCGACACGTGTGGGCACAGCAACAATAACACAAGATGTCACATTTGCTTTTCTACCATCGCTTCCCCCGGCCTGCGCTCGAATGCATTTCAGTTCTGGTATCTGAGCTTTGCTGTTATGTACTAAAGGATCTTCCA